>NW_018407176.1:0-30427 GCF_002113885.1 Mizuhopecten yessoensis | reverse complement strand
TGTAGCTATCGTGGTTGCTACCTGTGAAGTTGTTTCTTGAACTGTTGAGGTTGTTGAGGTTGCTACTGGCCCTGTTGTTTCTAGAACGGTTACCTCTGGCCCAGTTGTAGCTATTGTGGTTGCTACGGGTAAAGATGTTTCTTGAATAGTTGAGGTTGTTGTGGTTGCTACTTGCCCAGTTGTATCTAGAATGGTTACCTCTGGTCCAGTTGTAGCTATTGTGGTTGCTACCTGTGGAGTTGTTTCTTGAACAGTTGCTGGTGTTGTGATTGCTACTTGCCCAGTCGTTTCTACAACGGTTACCTCTGGTCCAGTTGTAGCTATCGTGGTTGCTACCTGTGAAGTTGTTTCTTGAACTGTTGAGGTTGTTGTGATTGCTACTGGCCCTGTTGTTTCTAGAACGGTTACCTCTGGTCCCGTCGTAGCTATTGTGGTTTCTATCGGTGAAGTTGTTTCTTGAACAGTTGAAGTTATTGTGGTTGCTACTGGCCCAGTTGTTTCTACAACGGTTACCTCTGACCCAGTTGTAGCTATTGTGGTTGCTATCGGTGAAGTTCTTTCTTGAACAGTTGCAGTTGTCGTGGTTGCTACCGGCCCAGTTGTTTCTAGAACGGTTACCTCTGACCCAGTTGTAGCTATTGTGGTTGCTACCGGTGTTGTTGTTTCTTGATCAGATGTAGTTGATGTGAGCGCTAACGGTGTAATTATTTCTGGAACAGTTGTTACAGTTATTTCTACTTGGGGGAAAGTTATTTCTGTTGTGGTTGGTACGGGAGTTGTTGCATCTAGGGCAGATATAGTCGTTTGGATTGCTACCGTTGTAGTTGTTTCTTGGACAGTTGTATCCGTTATGGTTGTAATCGGTAAAGTTGTAGGTGGTGAAGATAAAACCGGTCTTGTTATTTCTGGAACAGATGAAGTTGGGATTTCTACCGGAGCATTTGTTTCTTGAACCGTTTCCGACATTTTTTCTGGAATAGTTACAGTTTCTATGGTTCAATATACAATAATAACCGATACCTTTGCTGTTACTGACATGGTTGTTCTCTGGACAGCGATAACCGATAGTATTGCTACTTTTGGGACGTTTATTTCCAGTTCATTGATACCGATACTTTACCTTTTTTTGCACGACTGATCCCTGTACAATGGACACCGATACTGTTTTTATTTCTTGCACGGTTTTCCCTGACAGTGATAACCGATTATATTGTTATTTCTGTTACGGTTGTTCCTTGAAAATGATCACCGATGCCGTTGTTATTTCTCGCACAAGTGTTCCTTGTACAGTGTGATTTTAAAGTGTCTTTGTATGGTCATCTTTGTCCATTTTACAGTGATAACTCATACTTTGCCCTGTATGTACTGGTTAACTAGGAGTATGATTATATTTTGCTTATCAGTATGAGAATGCGCTATTAGTTGATTTATATTTACATTGAGAAAAAGAAGAGATAAAAGAGAAACACTTACCTTTAGAGGATGATTCCGGTGTATCTGTAGTGGTGATACTTTGAGTATTTGTAGAACTTGTATCTGATAGTGTGGGGTCTATTAACAGTCCAGCTGACGTTGTTACAGTGCTTGCCTCCTGTGTTATATGAGAGGTAGTATCGGCTATTACTACGGAAACATCTGGTCCAGTTACTACATCGCAAATAAATGAATTTAAAAAAAAATGTGGTTAGAAGATGTAAATATCAGTCACTACAAAGCACGAAAAACAAGTGATGTCATGCAGGAAATTATTCTTGGATATACATTTTTCAGTGATATTCTTTTAACTTGATTTGGTAAAATTTATGTTCTTTACTTTTGCAAAAGTTTAAAATAATATTTAGTTACCTGTTGCATTATTTCCAGATGAATTGAGCCCTGCTGTCCCTAAAGTGTCTGTCACTGGCTCATTCGTCACTGCTTCAGTAGTGATAAATTCACTAGTAACTGGTAATTTAGTCACTGCCTTTGTGGTTGCCACCAGGGAAGTGGTTCCTGGTGCTTCCGAAGTTGTAGTTTTTTCCGTTGTAGACGGTTCGGATGTGGTAGTTGTTTCCGAAACAGTTGCTGCCGATGTAGATGCGTCTGATGTTGTAGTTCTTTCTGTTGTAGACAGTTCGGGTGTGGTAGTTGTTTCCGAAACAGTTGCTGCCGATGTAGATGCGTCTGATGTTGTATTTCTTTCTGTTGTAGACGGTTTGGGTGTGGTAGTTGTTTCCGAAAAAGTTGCTGTCGTTGTAGATACTTCCGATGTTGTAGTTCTTTCCGTTGTAGACGGTTTGGGTGTGGTAGTTGTTTCCGATACAGTTGCTGCAGTTGTAAATGCTTCTGATGTTATAATTCTTTCCGTTGTAGATGGTTCATTTGTGGTAAATGATTCCGAAACAGTTTCTGCCGTTGTATAAACTTCCAATGTTGTAGTTCTTTCCGTTGTAGACGGTTCGGGTGTGGTAGTTGTTTCAAAAACAGTTGCTGCCGTTGTAGATGTTTCTGACGTAGGAGTTGTTACCAGAACTGATTTTGTTATTACTTCCGGGGTTGCAGTGGTGACCGAAACAGTTGTTACCTTCGCTAATGGTTCTGATGTGGTAATTGATGCCGTTGCAGTTGGTCCGGGTATAGAAGTTCTTCTCGTCGTAGATTGCTCGGGTGCGGTAGTTGTAACTGTTGTTGTTGGTTCGGGTTTGGTAGATGTTACTGTTGTAAAAGTTTCGGATTTGATCATTGTAACAGGAATGAGTGTGGTTGTTGGGAATGATTCCGGTGTTGTAGTTGATTCTGGAACAGTTGAGGATGTTTCCGGTGCTGTAGTTGTTTCTAGAACAATTGTGGGTGTTGTGGACGTTACTCGTGTTGTAGTTGTTTCTGGAACAGTTGTGGCTGCTGTGGATGTTTCTGGTGTTGTAGCTATTTCTAGAACAGTTGTGGGTGTTGAAGACGTTTCCAGTGTTGTAGTTGTTTCTTGAACAATTGTGACTGTTGTGGATGTTTCTAGGGCTGCAGCTGTTTCTGGAACAGTTGTGGCTGCTGTGGAGATCTCTGGTGTTGCAGTTGTTTCTGGAACAGTTGTGGCTATTGAAAATGTTTCTTGTGTTGTAGTTGTTTCTGTTACAATTGTTGCTGTTTTGGATGTTTCGGGTGAGGTTGGTGTTTCTGGAACAGTTTTTGCTGCTAAGGATGTTTCTGATGTTGTTTTTGTTTCCGGAACAGCTGTGGATGCTGTGGATGTTTCTGGTGTTGTAAATGTTTCTGGAACAGTTTTGGCTATTGGCGATGATTCCGGTGTTGAAGTTGTTTCTTGAACAGTTGTGGCTCCTATGGATGTTCCTGGTGTTATAGTTGTTTCTGGAACAATTTTATCTGCTGTGGATGTTTCTAGTGTTGAAGCTGTTTCTGATACAGGTGTGGCTGTTGGGGATGTTTCCGGTGTTGTGGTTGCTTCTAGAACAGTTGTGGCTGCTGTGGAAGACTCGGATGAGGTTGGTTGGTCAGGAACAGCAGTGGCTGTTGAGGATGTTTCCGTTGTTGAAGTTGTTTCAGGAATAGTTGTGGATGCTTTGGATGTTTCTGGAGTTCTAGTTGTTTCTGATACAGGTGTGGCTGTTGAGGATGTTTCGGATGAGGTAGGTGTTTCTGGAACACTTGTGGCTGCTGTGATTGTTTCTGGTGTTATAGTTTTTTCCGGAACAGTTGTGGCTGCTGTTGAGGATGTTTCGGATGAGGAAGGCGTTTCGTGAACAGTTGTTGCTGCTGTGAATGTTTCTGGAGTTCTGGTTGTTTCTGGAACAGTTGTGGCAGTTGAGGATGTTTCGGATGCAGTAGTTATTTCGTGAACAGTTGTTGCTGCTGTGAATGTTTCTGGAGTTCTGGTTGTTGCTGAAACAATTGTGGCCGCTGATGATGTTTCTGATGTAGTAGTTGTTACCTGAACAGTTGTTGCTGCTGTTGATGATGTTTCGGATGAGGAAGGCGCTTTGTGAACAGTTGTTGCTGCTGTGGATGTTTCTGGTGTTCCTCTTGTTTCTGGAACAGTTGTAGCTGTTGAGGATGTTTCGGATGAGGAAGGTTTTTCTGCAACACTTGTGGCTGCTTTGGATGTGACTGGTGATGTAGTTGTTTTGTGAACAGTTGTGGCTGCTGTTGAGGATGTTTCGGATGAAGAAGGCGTTTCATGAACAGTTGTTGCTGCAGTCGCTATTGAGGAAGTTTCCGGTGTTGGGGATGTTTCCGGTGTTATAGTTGTTTCCTCAACAATTGTAGCTGTTGTGGTTGTTTCAGGAGTTCTAGTTGTTTCTGGAACAATTGTTGCTGCTGAGGATGTTTCACGTGTTGTTGATGTTTCTGGAACAGTTGTGGCTGCTGATGATGTTTCTGGTGTTGTAGTTGTTTCATGAACAGTTGTGGCTGCAATGGATGTGACTGGTGTTGTAGTTGTTTCTGGAACAGGTGTGGCTGTTGAGGATGTTTCGGATAGGGTAGGTGTCTCTGGAACAGTTGTGGCTATTGTGGTTGTTTCTGGTGTTGAGGTTGTTTCTGGAACAGTTGTGGCTGCTATGGACGTTTCTGGTGTTGAGGTTGTTTCTGGAACAGTTGTGGCTGCTATGGACGTTTCTGGGGTTGTTGATGTTTCTGAAACAGTTGTGGCTGCTGTAGATCTTTCGAGTGTTGTAGTTGTTTCTGGAATAGGTGTGGGTGCTGAGGATGTTTCTGGTCTTGAAGCTGTTTCCTGAAAGGTTGTAGCTGCTGTGTCTGTTGAGGATGTGTCGGATGAGGTAGTTGTTTCTGGAACACTTGTGACGGCTGTTGTTGTTTCGTGCGCTGTAGTTGTTTCCTGAACAGTTGTGGCTGCTGTTGATGTTTCGGATGAGAATTTTTTTTCTTGAACAGTTGTGGCTGCTATGGATATGACTAGAGTTGTAATTGTTTCTGGAACAGTTGTGGCTGCTGTGGTTGTTTCTTGTATTGTAGTTGTTTCTGTAACATCTGTCGCTATTGAGGATGTTTTGGGGGTTGAAGTTGTTTCTGGAACAGTTGTGGCTGCTATGGACGTCTCTGGTGTTGTAGTTGTTTCTGGAACAGATGTGGCTGTTGAAAATGATTCAAGTGTTGCAGTTGTTTCTGGTTCCGTTGTGGCTGTTGAGGATGTCTCTGGTTTTATAATTGTTTGTGAAACAATTTTGGCTGTTGAGGATGTCTTCGGTGTTATTGTTGTTTCTTGAACAGTTTTGACTGTTGTAGATGTGTCCAGTGTCGTAGTTGTTTCTGGATCTGTTGAGGATGATTCCGGTGTTGTAGCTGTTTCTGGTTCATTTGTGGCTGTTGTGGATGATTCAAGTGTTTTACTTGTTTCTGGAACAATTGTGGTTGCTGTGCTTGTGTCTGGTGTTGTTGTTGTTTCCGCTGTTGAGGTTGTTTCTGGAACCATTGTGGCTGCTATGGACGTTTCTGATGTTGTTGTTGTTTCTGGAACAGTTGTGGCTGCTGTAGATCTTTCGGGTGTTGTAGTTGTTTCTGAAATAGGTTTGTCTGCTGAGGATGTTTCTGGTCTTGTAACTGTTTCCTGAAAGGTTGTGGCTGCTGTGTCTGTTGAGGATGTTTCGGATGAGGTAGTTGTTTCTGGAATAATTGTGGCTGCTGTGGATGTTTCTTGAGTTTTAGTTGTTTCTGAAACATGTGTGGCTGTTGAGGATGTTTCGGATGACGTTGTTGTTTCTGAAACAGTTGTGGCTACTGAGGATGTTTCCGGTGCAGTAGTTGTTTCTGAAACAGTTGTGGCTGTCCTGGATGTTATGGATGTTTCTGGTGTTATAAATGTTTCTTGAACCGTGTTGGCTGTTGTGGATGGTTCCGGTGTTGTAGTTGTTTCTGGATCAGGCATGTTTTTGGTGGATGTTTCCAATGTTGTAGTTGTTTCTGTAACATTTGTCGCTATTGAGGATGTTTTCGGGGTTGAAGTTTTTTCTGGAACAGTTGTGGCTGCTATGGATGTTTCTGGTGTTGTAGTTGTTTCTAGAGCAGGTGTGGTTGTTTGGGATGTTTTTGGTGTTGTAGTTGTTACCTGAACAGTTGTAATTGTTGGGGATGTTTCTGGAGTTTCTGGTACAGTTGTGGCTGATGAGGATGTTTCCGGTGCAGTAGCTGTTTCTAGTTTAGGCATGGCTTTTGTGAATGTTTCCAATGTTGGATTTGGTTCTGGAACAGTTGTGGCTGTTGCAAATGATTTCAATGTTGTAGGTGTGTCTGGAACAGTTGTGACAGTTGTTGACGTATCTGGTGTTGTAGTTGCTTCTGGTAACGTTGTGGCTGTTGAGGATGTTGTTGTTGTTGTTTCTTGAACAATTGTGACTGATGTATATGTGTCCGGTGTTGTTGTTGTTTCTGGAACAGTTGTTGCTGTTGAGGATGTTTCCGGTGTTGTAGTTGTTTCTGGAACAGTTTTGGATACTGTGGATGTTACCAGTGTTGTAGTTGTTTCTGAAACAGTTATGGCTGTTGAGGCTGGTTCCGGTGTTGTTGTTGTTTCTGGAACCATGGTGGCGGTTAATGATGAGTCAAAAGGTGTAGTTGTTTCTAGAACAGTTGTGGATGTTTTCAGTGTTGTAGCTGTTTCTTGAACAGTTGTGACTGTTGTAGATGTTTCCGGTGTTGTAGTTGTTTCTGTAACTGTTGTAGCTGCTGTGGATGTCTTCGGTGTTGTGGTTGTTTCTTGCACAATTGTGACTGTTGTAGATGTGTCCAGTTTTGTAGTTGTTTCTGGATCAGTTGAGGATGTTTCCGATGTTATAATTGTTTCTGGAACCTTTGTGGCTGTTGTGGATAATTCAAGTGTTTTACTTGTTTCTGGAACATTTGTGGTTGCTGTGCTTGTGTCCGGTGTTGTTGTTGTTTCTGGAACAGTTGTAGCTGTTGAGGATGTTTCCGGTGTTGTAGTTGTTTCTGGAACAGTTTTGGATACTGTGGATGTTACCAGTGTTGTAGTTGTTTCTGAAACAGTTATGGCTGTTGAGGCTGGTTCCGGGGTTGTTGTTGTTTCTGGAACCATGGTGGCGGTTAATGATGAGTCAAAAGGTGTAGTTGTTTCTAGAACAGTTGTGGATGTTTTCAGTGTTGTAGCTGTTTCTTGAACAGTTGTGACTGTTGTAGATGTTTCCGGTGTTGTAGTTGTTTCTGGATCAGTTGAGGATGTTTCGGATGTTATAATTGTTTCTGGAACCTTTGTGGCTGTTGTGGATAATTCAAGTGTTGTACTTGTTTCTGGAACATTTGTGGTTGCTGTGCTTCTGTCTGGTGTTTTTGTTGTTTCAGTAACAGTTGTGGCTGTTGTGGATGTTTCCGGTGTTGTAATTGTTTTTGAAACAGTTGTGGCTGCTGTGGAATTTTCCGGTGTGGTTGTTGTCTCTGGAACAGTTCTGGATGCTGTGGATGTTTCTGGTATTGTTGTTGTTTCTGGAACAGTTGTGGCGGTTGAGGATGAGTCCAATGGTGTAGCTGTTTCTATAACAATTGAGGATGTTTCCGGTGGTGTTGCTGTTTCTGTAACCGTTGTGACTGCTGAGGATTTCTCATGTGTTATAGTTGTTTTTGAAACAGTTGTGGCTGCTGTGGATGTTTCTGGTGTTGTAGTTGTTTCTGTAACTGTTGTGGCTGCTGTGGATGTTTCTGGTGTTGTAGTTGTTATTGTAACTGTTTTAGCTGCTGTGGATATTTCTGGTGTTGTAGTTGTTTCTGTAACTGTTGTAGCTGCTGTGGGTGTTTTAGGTGTTGTAGTTGTTTCTGTAACTGTTGTAGCTGCTGTGGATGTTTCTGGTGTTGTAGTTGTTTCTGTAACTGTTGTAGCTGCTGTGGATGTTTCTGGTGTTGTAGTTGTTTCTGTAACTGTTGTGGCTGCTGTGGATGTTTCTGGTGTTGTAGTTGTTATTGTAACTGTTGTAGCTGCTGTGGATGTTTCTGGTGCTGTAGTTGTTTCTGTAACTGTTGTAGCTGCTGTGGATGTTTCTGGTGTTGAAAATGTTTCTGGAACAGTTGTGGCTGTTGAAGATGTTTCCGGTGTTGTAGTTGTTTCTGGAACAATTATGGCTGTTGAGAATATTTCAGATGAGGTAAGCGTTTCTGGTTTTGTATTTGTTTTTTGAACAGTTGTGACTGTTGTAGATGTGTCCAGTGTTGTAGTTGTTTCTGGAACCTTTGTGGCTGTTGTGGATCTATCCGGTGCTGTAGCTGTTTCAGTAACAGTTGTGGCTGCTGTGGATGTTTCTGGTGTTGAAGTTGTTTCAGGAACATTTGTTGCTGTTGTGGATGTTTCTGGTGTTGTAGTTGTTTCTGTAACTATTGTAGCTGCTGTGGATGTCTTTGGTGTTGTAGTTGTTTCTGTAACTGTTGTAGCTGCTGTGAGTGTCTTCGGTGTTGTTGTTGTTTCTTGAACAATTGTGACTGTTGTGGATGTGTCCAGTGTTGTAGTTGTTTCTGGAGGAGTTGAGGATGTTTCCGATGTTATAACTGTTTCTGGAACCGTTGTGGCTGTTGTTGATGATTCAAGTGTTTTACTTGTTTTTGGAACAGTTGTGGCTGCTGTGATTGTGTCTGGTGTTGTTGTTGTTTCTGGAGGAGTTGTGGCTGTTGAGGATCTATCCGGCGTTGTAGCTGTTTCAGTAACAGTTGTGGCTGCTGTGGATGTTTCTGGTGTTGTAGTTGTTTTTGTAACAGTTGTGGCTGCTGTGGATGTTTCTGGTGTTGTAGTTGTTTTTGGAACAGTTGTGGCTGTTGTGAATGTTTCTGGTGTTGTAGTTGTTTTTGAAACAGTTGTGGCTATTGTGAATGTTTCTGGTGTTGTAGTTGTTTTTGGAACACTTGTGGCTGTTGAAGATGGTTCCGGTGTGATAGTTGTTTCTGATACAAGTTTGGCTGCTGTTGATGTTTCTGGTGTTGTATTTGTTTTGGTAACAGTTGTGGCTGTTTGGGATGTCCTCGGCGTTACAGCTGTTTCAGTAACAGTTGTGACTGTTGTGGATGTTTCCGGTGTTGTAGTTGTTTCTGAAACAAGTGTGGCTGCTGTGGATGTTTCTGGTGTTGTAGTTGTTTCTGTTACTGTTGTGGCTGTTGTGGATGATTGAAGTGTTTTACTTGTTTTTGGAACAGTTGTGGCTGTTGAGGATCTATCCAGCGTTGTACCTGTTTCAGTAACAGTTGTGGCTGTTTCCGGTGTTGCAGTTGTTTCTGGAACATTTGTTGCTGTTGAGGATGTTTCTGGTGTTGTAGTTGTTCCTGTAACTGTTGTAGCTGCTGTGAATGTCTTCGGTGTTGTTGTTATTTCTTGCACAATTGTGACTGTTGTAGATGTGTCCAGTGTTGTAGTTGTTTCTGAATCAGTTGAGGATGTTTCCGATGTCATAATTGTTTCTGGAACCGTTGTGGCTGTTGTGGATGATTCAAATGTTTTACTTGTTTTCAGAACAGTTGTGGCTGCTGTGATTGTGTCTGGTGTTGTTGTTGTTTCTGGAACAGTTGTGGCTGTTGAGGATCTATCCGGCGTTGTAGCTGTTTCAGTAACAGTTGTGGCTGCTGTGGATGTCTTTGGTGTTGTAGTTGTTTCTGTAACTGTTGTAGCTGCTGTGAATGTCTTTGGTTTTGTCGTTGTTTCTTGAACAATTGTGACTGTTGTAGATGTGTCCAATGTTGTAGTTGTTTCTAGATCAGTTGAGGATGTTTCCGATGTTATAATTGTTTCTGGAACCGTTGTGGCTGTTGTGGATGATTCAAGTGTTTTACTTGTTTTTGGAACAGTTGTGGCTGTTGAGGATCTATCCGGCGTTGTAGCTGTTTCAGTAACAGTTGTGGCTGCTGTGGATGTTTCTGGTGTTGTAGTTGTATTTGGAACACTTGTGGCTGCTGTGGATGTTTCCGGTCTTGTAGTTGTTTCAGTAACAGTTGTGACTGTTGTGGATGTTTCCGGTGTTGTAGTTGTTTCTGAAACAAGTGTGGCTGTTGAGGATGTTTCTGGTGTTGTAGTTGTTTTTGGTACAGTTGTGGCTGTTGATGATGTTTCCGGTGTTTTAGTTGTTTCTGAAACAGTTATGGCTGTTCGGGATGTCTTTGACGTTGTAGCTGTTTCAGTAACAGTTTTGACTGATGTGGATGTTTCCGGTGTTGAAGTTGTTTCTGGAACAGTTGTGGTTGCTGTTGATGTTTCTGCTGTTGAAGTTGTTTTTGGCACGGTTGTGGCTGTTGATGATGTTTCCGGTGTTTTAGTTGTTTCTGAAACAGTTATGGCTGTTCGGGATGTCTTCGGTGTTGTAGCTGTTTCCGAAACAGTTGCTGCTGATGTGGATGTTTTAGGTGTGGCTGTGGTTTCTTGAATAGTTGTTGTTGATGTTGAGGTTTCCGGTTGGGTAGTTGTTTCCTGAATAGTTTTGGCTTTTGTGGATGTATCGGGTGTGGTTGTTGATTCCGAAACAGTTGTGGATGTTTCTGGTGTGGTAGTTGTTTCTGGAACAGTTGTGGTTGTTGTGGATGTATCATGTGTAGTTTTTGTAACTGATCTTGATGTTTCCGGTGGTGTTGTTGTTTCTAGAACAGTCGTTGCTTGTGTGGATGATTCCGGTTGGGTAGTTGTTTCTGGAACAGTTGTGTCTTTTGTGAATGTCTCCGTTATGGTAGTTGTTTTTAGAGATGTAGTCGCAGTTGCTAAGTTTTCCGTTGTCGTAGTTGTTTCTGGAACAGCTGTTGCTGTTGTTGGTTCTTCCGATGGAGTAGTTGCTTCTAAAGTAGTTGATGCCATTGTTGATGCTTCCAGGGTGGAAGTTGTTTCCGGAATATGTGTTACCGCCGCAGACGGTGCTGGAGCTACTGCTGTTGAAGTTGTTTCCGTGACAGTTGAAAGTCGTGTAGATGATCCCGGTGTTACACTCGTTATCGCCGTAGATATGTGTTGGACAGTTGTATCCGCCGAAGTTGTTTCTGGAACATTCCTATCCGGTGTAGATGTTTCCGGGTGATATGTTACCGGAGTTTCGGGAAGGGTTGTAACTGATGCTGTCGTTTCCGTAGCTGTAGTTGTATCTAGAGTAGAAGTCACTGTTGTTGAAACACTTGGTACCGTGTTGGTAGACGTCTCAGTTGTCGTGATCGGGTCGGAGCTAGCCATTGAAAGGGTTACGGGAGTGTCGGACCCAGTTGTCGTGGTCGGGTCGGAGCTAGCCATTGTAAGGGTCACGTGAGTATCGGTCCGTGATGAGGACGTCGTCGTGTGTTCTGTTGTAATCGCTGTTCCCGGGGCAGTCACAGATGAACCTGTTACAAAGATAACAATAAAAAGTTTATCTTCTGATCGTATGCCGATACTATGGAAAACTTCAAGAAATAGTTTCCATAAATAATTTGCATACCAGTATCTACTGATACAAGATGCTGATAATCTTAGCGGATACTTTGACGAATAGATATAGACAAAAAAAATAATCGCAAAACCAGATGTGTGCACACGAATATGGTGAAGATTTCGGGTTTTAATTGTTACTTTGTATCCCCATAATTTAGTCATTACCCTAATTATATTCATGTAGTTTAGCATTCGGTGGTTTTGTCTATTTACAGTACTGAAAATCATGGATAAAATATCGAGGCCTTTATGGTGAAGTTCATCACCATTTCACCTGAATGTATTATAAAACGGTACTTTGTACAGTCTTTGTTGAAATACATCTCCACAATACATCTCCAGCACACAGACAGGCATACACACATATGGAGATATTAGCCAGGTGGCATAGGACTAGTAGTTAGCGCCTGATAAGGCAGCTCCTGCTAATGCCTCAATATTGTATTGATTAATATAAATGCTAATTGTATTGACTGTATAAAATTGTATATCTATGTACTATAAATCGCTTTAGAGTGGCTTATGTTAGCTAGATAGGGCGCTATATCAAATGTTGTATATTTTATTTATTTGAACTTGTAACTATTACAACCATATCGAATTTAGATTAACCAGGGAATGTCAACTACATTTTTGGTTGGAATCAATGGAATCCCTTTAGTAGCATTTAAGTTTATGTGGAAATGTAAAATGTTAATGGAGGACGCATGACGACGGACGAAGACAGAACGAAATAGATCACTTTAGCTTTGGTATTAGGTGACCCATACACTACCAATACTGAATGTGTCTTGGCACGGATATAGCCCACGGAGGAAAACCCCACAAGACACCCAGTGCTTGATTTTTGCTATGTTTTCAGAGTGCCTGGTCCCAGTCTATGCGATAGTCGATGATCGCGTAATATTTAACTTTTTTTATACGGACACGGGAATGCTTCTCCACCATTCGTGCACTGAACTGTTTACAAAGTAGCACTAACAAAACGATTTTACATATTCAGATGTTTATAAAAAGTAACTCACACTTTGAATGATGTATACGAGAACGAGGTTCTGTAAGCGCAATACTTGTTTGATTAGTTATGTATCAGCTGCAAACCGAAGTCCGAATTACCCATTTCGTTGCAGATACCAAGAGTCAATTCAAAATTGCACCTCTTACCCACATTTACTTTTGTTGAAGCCACTTAGTCTTACCGTGTTATTTTGTCTGTTGAACTACAACCGTAAAAGCTGTTATATAGTACAAGTGTTTCTTTGTCATTTGTATTTTAAAACAAGATAATGCCGAAGTGGCAACAGAACTATATATCGAACTAAAAATCAATAAACTGGTTCAAAGTACGAACAAAGCCAAAATTAACATGGAGGCTATTGAAAAATACAAAGAAAATAAGGCCAGGTGTGCCGGAAGGATAAGCGGCGTCTGCCTCAAAGAAGACACCATCGAAGTAAATCTAGGTCGAATCCACGTAGTGTCTTATTGTTGTAATAACAAAACAATGAGCATAATAAAAACCCTCGGCCTTCATTTTTCAAAGAAAAAAGACTATTTCCAAAGAAAGACTACAGACTATAAGATGATGACAGAGACAACAAAACGATCATTGTATCCATGTAGCGCAGCATTGTGGAGAAGTCTTGTGTAAGGTTTATGTCGTGTTGTCTCGGGTAAGGGGTATTAAGTTCATATGTAGGGTTATTGGTTGGATGATAAAAAAAAAATAGAAATACGGACAGTCATAGATAGAAAAGAATGGTCATGGAGCTGGTTGAGAATGCTGATATAAACATTTATTTTCTTCATAGTTCACTGCCGAACATTCACTGTCCGTTTTGTTCACCAACATAGATCAAACCAAAGGGAGTACACTCGATACCATAGGCAACATTAAATGTTTTGCAAGTCAAGACTTCAAAGTTTCTGTTAGAATACTACTTTTCAGTGAAGGAACTGCGATAAATCCTGTCAAAAATTAAATAACACTGCAGGTCTTCGAGTTTTAAATTAAATTCACGGAACGTTAAAAACAACTCTGACGTTTCTGAAACCTGAAGCAAATCGTCGAGATTGATTTTGCTGGGTTGATTTTAGACAATTGGTTTAAAAATAAAACTCTGTATCAAAATTTGTTTACACAATTTCCTATTGAGACTTGATATTAGCACATCTTTGTACAATCATAAGCAATGTCGCCTGAAAACAGGTGCTGATTTTGTCATTTACTTTTGTTTTAAATATTGTTCCGTTTGAATCTTTTCGCTCGCTGACTTACATAACGATATTCGACCGGTGCGCTACCGTATATATGCATACTGTTTTGCGTCATTCTTACCTTCAATGTCCACTGTTCCACCGGCCAATGTCACTGGTTTGTTTACAGAAGCTGTGCTTTTTGCTGTTTGAGTAGTGGACGATTCGTAATTCCCATGACCTGACGACGAAACATGAGTTGTAAAGATATTCCCACTAACTGAATGTGTGGCGTTTAAAGGCAATGTCCATAAAGTGGAGACTACTGACGAATATGTTCCGTCAAGTATTGTCGTGTCCGCACGAAGTGTTGATGTAGTGCTTGTTTCGTCTGTAAGTTGGTTAACCACGGATGACTTTTCCGAGGATGCTGTTTCTGTAGTTGGGGCTTTTGTAGGTACAGGTGATGAATGCAAGTCTGTTATAAGTGAAGGATGTGTAGGGCTGACAACTGATGTCACAATTGTTTTCGTCGAGTCTATTGTGGGCTCAGGTAAGGTAGGGGAAACAACTGCTGTCACAGTTGTTTTCGGTGATTCTACTGCGGGTTCAGGTGGTGTAGAAGGAGGTATTGTTGTATATACAGTTGTAGTAAGAGGTAGTGATGAAGGTAAAGTTTCAGTTAGAGGTATTGATGTAGGTACAGTTGTAGTAGGAGGTAGTGTTGTAGGTACAGTTGTAGTAGGAGGTAGTGATGTAGGTACAGTTGTAGTAGGAGGTAGTGTTGTAGGTACAGTTGTAGCAGGAGGTAGGGTTGTAAACACAGATGTAGTAGGAGGTAGTGTTGTAGGAACAGTTGTAGTAGGAGGTAGTGTTGTAGGTACAGTTGTAGTATGAGGTAGTGATGTAGGTACAGTTGTAGTAGGAGGTAGTGATGTAGGTACAGTTGTAGTATGGAGTAGTATGGAAGGTACAGTTGTAGCAGGAGGTAGTGATAAAGGGACAGTTGTAGTAGGAGGTAGTGATGTAGGTATAGTTGTAGGAGGAGGTAGTGTTGTAGGTACAGTTGTGGAAGGAGGTAGTGATGTAGGTTCAGTTGTAGTAGGTGTAGTAGGAGGTAGTGATAAAGGTACAGTTGTAGTAGGAGGAAGTGATGAAGGTACAGTTGTAGTAGGCGGTAGTGTTGTAGATACAGTTGTAGGAGGAAGAAGTGATGAAGGTAGGAACAGTTGTAGTAGGAGGTAGTGGTGTAGGTACAGTTGTAGTAGGAGGTAGCGTTGTAGATACAGTTGCAGTAGGAGGTAGTGTTGTAGGTACAGGTGTAGGAGGAGGTAGTGATGAAGGTTCAGTTGTAGGAGGAGGTAGTGTTGTAGGAACAGATGTAGTAGGAGGTAGTGTTGTAGGAACAGTTGTAGTGGGAGGTAGTGATAAAGGTACAGTTGTAGTAGGAGGAAGTGTTGTAGGTACAGTTGTAGTAGGAGGTACAGCTGTAGTCGTAGGAGGTACAGTTGTAGTCGTAGACAGTTGTAGTAGGAGGTAGTGATGTAGGTTCAGTTGTAGTAGGGGGTTGTGTTGAAGATACAGTTGTAGTAGGAGGTAGTGATGTAGGTACAGTTGTAGTAGGAGGTAGCGATAAAGGTACAGTTGTAGTCGGAGGTAGTGTTGTAGATACAGTTGTAGAAGGAGGGAGTGTTGTAGATACAGTTGTAGTAGGCGGTAGTGTTGTAGATACAGTTGTAGGAAGAGATAGTGAGTGATAAAGGTACAGTTGTAGTAGGAGGAAGTGTTGTAGATACAGTTGTAGTAGGCGGTAGTGTTGTAGATACAGTTGTAGTAGGAGATAGTGTTGTAGGAACAGTTGTAGTAGTAGGTAATGATGAAGGTACAGTTGTAGTAGGAGGTAATGATGCAAGTACAGTTGTAGTAGGAGGTAGTGTTGCAGATACAGTTGTAGTAGGAGGTAGTGGTAGTGTTGTAGGAACAGTTGTAGTTGGAGGTAGTGTTGTAGGTACAATTGTAGAAGGAGGAGGTGATGTAGGTACAGTTGTAGTATGGAGTAGTATGGAAGGTACAGTTGTAGCAGGAGGTAGTGATAAAGGGACAGTTGTAGTAGGAGGTAGTGATGAAGGGTCAGTTGTAGTAGGAGGTAGTGTTGTATGTACAGTTGTGAAAGGAGGTAGTGATGTAGGGTCAGTTGTGGTAGGAGGTTGTGTTGTAGATACAGTTGTAGTAGGCGGTAGTGTTGTAGGTACAGTTGTAGTCGGCGGTAGTGATGAAGGTTCAGTTGTAGGAGGAGGTAGTGTTGTAGATACAGTTGTAGGAGGAAGAAGTGATGAAGGTAGGAACAGTTGTAGTAGGAGGTAGGGTTGTAGGGACAGTTGTGAAAGGAGGGAGTGATGTAGGTTCAGTTGTAGTAGGGGGTTGTGTTGAAGATACAGTTGTAGTAGGAGGTAGTGATGAAGGGTCAGTTGTAGTAGGAGGTAGTGTTGTATATACAGTTGTAGCAGGAGGTAGTGATAAAGGTACAGTTGTAGTAGGAGGTAGTGGTGTAGATACAGTTGTAGTAGGAGGTTGTGTTGTAGGAACAATTGTAGTAGGCGGTAATGTTGTAGGTACAGTTGTAGTAGGAGGAAGTGATGAAGGTTCAGTTGGAGTAGGAGGTAGTGTTGTAGGTACAATTGTATTAGGAGGAGGTGATGTAGATACAGTTGAAGCAGGAGGTAGTGTTGTAGGAACAGTTGTAGTAGAAGGTAATGATTTAGATACAGTTTTAGTTGGAGGTAGTGTTGTAGGTACAGTTGTACTAGGAGGTAACGTTGTAGATACAGTTGTAGTAGGAGATAGTGTTGTAGGAACAGTTGTAGTAGGGGGGAGTGTTGTAGGTACAGTTGTAGTAGAAGGCAGTGTTGTAGGAACAGTTGTAGTAGGCGGTAGTGTTGTAGGAAAAGTTGTAGTAGGAGGTAGTGATGTAGGTACAACTGTAGCAGGAGGTATTGATGTAGGTACAGTTGTAGTAGGAGGGAATGATGCAAGTACAGTTGTAGTAGGAGGTAGTGTTGAAGGAACAGTTGTAGTAGGAGGTAGTGGTGTAGGTACAGTTGTAGTAGGAGGGAATGATGCAAGTACAGTTGTAGTAGGAGGTAGTGTTGAAGGAACAGTTGTAGTAGGAGGTAGTGATAAAGGTACAGTTGTAGTAGGAGGGAGTGTTGGAGATACAGTTGTAGTAGGAGGTAGTGGTGTAGGTACAGTTGTAGTAGGAGGAAGTGTTGTAGGTACAGTTGTAGTAGAAGGCAGTGTTGTAGGAACAGTTGTAGTAGGGGGGAGTGTTGTAGGTACAGTTGTAGTAGGCGGTAGGGATGAAGGTTCAGTTGTAGTAGGAGGAAGTGATGTAGGAACAGTTGTAGTAGGAGGTAGTGTTGTATGTACAGTTGTGAAAGGAGGTAGTGATGTCGGTTCAGTTGTAGTAGGAGGTTGTGTTGTAGATACAGTTGTAGTAGGAGATAGTGTTGTAGGTACAGTTGTGAAAGGAGGTAGTGATGTAGGAGGTAGTGTTGTAGATACAGTTGGAGTAGGAGGTAGTGTTGTAGGTACAGATGTAGTAGGAGGTAGTGATGTAGATACAGTTGTAGTAGGAGATAGTGTTGTAGGAACAGTTGTAGTAGAAGGAAGTGATGTAGGTACAGTTGTAGTAGGCGGTAGTGTTGTAGGTACAGTTGTAGTAAGAGGTAGTGTCGTAGATACAGTTGCAGTAGGAGGTAGTGTTGTAGGGACAGTTGTGAAAGGAGGGAGTGATGTAGGTTCAGTTGTAGTAGGTGTAGTAGGAGGTAGTGATAAAGGTACAGTTGTAGTAGGAGGTAGGGATGTAGGTACAGTTGTAGTATGAGGTAGTGATGAAGGAACAGTTGTAGCAGGAGGTAGTGATAAAGGTACAGTTGTAGTAGGAGGTAGTGTTGTAGGTACAGTTGTGAAAGGAGGTAGTGATGTAGGTTCAGTTGTAGTAGGAGGTTGTGTTGTAGATACAGTTGTAGTAGGAGGTAGTGTTGTAGATACAGTTGTAGTAGGAGGTAGTGATGTAGGTATAGTTGTAGCAGGAGGTAGTGTTGTAGATACAGTTGTAGTAGGAGGTAGTGTTGTAAGTACAGTTGTAGCAGGAGGTAGTGTTGTAGATACAGTTGTAGTAGGAAGAAGTGATGAAGGTACAGTTGTAGTAGGAGGAAGTGATGAAGGTACAGTTGTAGTAGGAGGTAGTGATATAGGTACAGTTGTAGTAGGGGGTAGTGTTGTAGGTACAGTTGTAGTAGGAGGTAGTATTGAAGGTACAGTTGTAGATACAGTTGTAGTAGGAGGTAGTGTTGTAGGTACAGTTGTAGTAGGAGGTAGTGTTGTAGATACAGTTGTAGCAGGAGGTAGTGTTGTAGATACAGTTGTAGGAAGAGATAGTGTTGTAGGTACATTTGTAGTAGGAGGTCGTGATGTAGGTACAGTTGTAGTAGGAGGTAGTGGTGTAGGTACCGTTGTTATAGGAGGTAGTGTTGAAGGTAGAGGTAGCTGTTTTGTTGATTGTTTTCTAGACTTTGACAGTGTTGTCGGTTCTTTTGTAGCTTTGGATTGTATTGTCGTATGTTTTGAAGTCGAGGACTGATTTGTTGTTTCTATTGTAGTTGTTGACTGTGTTGTCGATGTTGTCGCTGTGGACTGTGTTGTAGGTTGTTTGGAAGTTGTTGACGGCTCTTTTGTATTTGTTGACTGTGCTGTCTGTTCTCTCGGAGTTGTAGACTGTGTTGTCGGTTGTTTTGTAGCTGACGACTGTATTGTCGGTTCTATTCTAGTTGTGAACTGCGTTGTCTGTTTTTTTGTAGCTATGGATTCTGTTGACGGTTCTAATGAAGTTGTGGAATATGTTGTCTGTACTTTTGTATTCTTGGACAGTGTTGTTGACTGTGTTGTCGGTTCTTTTGTAGTTGTGGACTGTGTTGTCGGTTGTTTTGGAGTTGTGGACTGTGTTGTCGCATCTATTGTAGTTGTGGACTGTGTTGTCGGTTGTTTTGTAGTTTTGGACTGTGTTGTCGGTTGTTTTGTAGTTTTGGACTGTATTGTCGGTTGTTTTGTAGTTTTGGACTGTGTTGTCCGTTGTTTTGTAGTTGTGGACTGTATTGTCGGTTGTGTTGTATCTGTGGATTGTGATGTTGGTTCTATTGTAGCTTCGGACTGTGTTGTCGCTTCAAGTGTTGTTGTAGATTGTGTTGTCTGCTTATTCGTTGTTGTGGACTGTATTGTCGGTTCTGTTGTAGTTGTGGATTGTGTTGCCTTTCCTATTGTTGTGGTGGGCTGTGTAGTCGCTTTCGTAGTTGTGGGCCGTGTGGTCGGATCTATAGTGGTTGCTGATTCTTCTGTAGTTGAGGCCTGCGTTTTCGGCATTATTGAAGTTGTTGACTGAGTAGTTGACTGTGTTGCAGACTGTGTTGTCTGCTTTTTTGCAGCTGAAGAGTCTGTTGTCGATTCAAATGCAGTTTTAGACTTTGTTGTTGTCTCGAATGTAGTTGCTGACTGTGTTGTCGACTTTATTGCTGTCTGTCCATGCTTAATTTCTGACAGGACTTCGGTTGTTTCCTGTGATTCAGTTGTCTCTGAATACAGAGATGATAGCATATACTTTAGCGAAGAAGTCGGTGCCTCAAAGTTTTGATTGGTTGATGTTGATTGTGTTGGAACAATTCTTTCCAGTTCAGCATTTTCTCTTGAAATTCCTTCAACAGTAGATATTGAATTATTTGTTGAAATAAATAATAATGTGCCTTGTACAGAAAGATTTGTTCGTCACTAGTTGTGTATAAGTGATGTCATATACATGTCTATACATACCTGATGTGTTTCGTGATATATATATATGACAGGTTAGATATTTGTGCTTATGCTCACCTGATTCCATGTCTTATCCTTTTGCTGATAAATTTGTATAATCTTTTAAATAGAATACTTGCCTGCTGTTGAAACTTTTGTTGGTGCGGTGGTCGGTACAGTTGTTGCCGTGGTCGGTACAGTTGTTGTAGTCATAGGCGGTACAGTTGTTGAAGCCGTGGTCGGTACAGTTACTGTTGCCGTGGTCGGAACATCCGTTGTTGCCGTCGTCGGTACAGTTGTTGCCGTCGTCGGTACAGTTGTTGCCGTCGTAGGAGGTACAGTTGTAGTCGTAGGAGGTACAGTTGTAGTCGTAGTAGGTACAGCTGTAGTCGTAGGAGGTACAGTTGTAGTCGTAGGAGGTACAGTTGTAGTCGTAGGAGGTACAGTTGTAGTCGTAGTAGGTACAGTTGTAGTCGTAGGAGGTACAGTTGTAGTCGTAGGAGGTACAGTTGTAGTCGTAGGAGGTACAGTTGCTGAAGTCGGTATAGTTGCTGAAGTCGTAGACGGTACAGATATGGTCGGTACAGCTGTTGTTGCCGTGGTTGGTAAAATTGTAGCCGTAGTCGGTACAGTTGTTGACGTGGTCGAGAGAGTCATGGCTGTAGCCGTAGTTGGTTCTGCAGCTGTTGGTTCTGTAGTTGTTTGTTCTGTGGTTGTTGGTTCTGTAGTTGTTGGTTCTGTGGTTGTTGGTTCTGTAGTTGTTGGTTCTGTGGTTGTTGGTTCTGTGGTTGTTGGTTCTGTAGTTGTTGGTTCTGTAGTTGTTGGTTCTGTAGTTGTTGGTTCCCTAGTTGTTGGTTCCGTAGTCGTTGGTTCTGTAGTTGTTGGTTCTGTAGTTATTGGTTCTGTAGTCGTTGGTTCTGTAGTTGTTGGTTCTGTAGTCGTTGGTGCTGTGGTTGTTGGTTCTGTAGTTGTTGGTTCTGTAGTTGTTGGTTCGGTAGTTGTTTGTTCTGTAGTTGTTGGTTCTGTGGTTGTTGATTCTGTAGTTGTTGGTTCTGTAGTTGTTTGTGCTGTGTTTGTTGATTCTGTAGTTGTTGGTTCTGTAATTGTTGATTCTGTAGTTGTTGGTTCTGTGGTTGTTGATTCTGTAGTTGTTGGTTCTTTAGTCGTTGGTGCTGTGGTTGTTGGTTCTGTAGTTGTTGGTTCTGTAGTTGTTGGTTCGGTAGTTGTTTGTTCTGTAGTTGTTGGTTCTGTGGTTGTTGATTCTGTAGTTGTTGGTTCTGTGGTTATCGATTCTATAGTTGTTGGTTCGGTAGTTGTTGGTTCTGTGGTTGTTGATTCTGTAGTTGTTGATTCTGTAATTGTTGGTTCTGTAGTTGTTGGTTCTGTAGTTGTTGGTTCTGTGGTTGCTGGTTCTGTGGTTGTTGATTCTGTAGTTGTTGATTCTGTAGTTGTTGGTTCTGTAGTTGTTGGTTCTGTAGTTGTTGATTCTATAGTTGTTGGTTCTGTAGTCGTTGGTTCTGTAGTTATTGGTTCTGATATTGTTGGTTCTGTAGTCGTTGGTTCTGTAATTGTTGGTTCTGTAGTTGTTGGTTCTGTAGTTGTTGGTTCTGTAGTTGTTGGTTTTCTAATTGTTGGTTCTGCAGTTGTTGGTTCTGTGGTTGTTTGTTCTGTGGTTGTTAGTTCTGTGGTTGTTGATTCTATGGTTATTGGTTCTGTAGTTGTTGGTTCTGTGGTTGTTAGTTCTGTAGTTGTTGGTTCTGTGGGTGTTGGTTCTCTTTTTGTTGGTTCTGTGGTTGTTGGTTCTGTAGTTGTTGGTTTTCTAATTGTCGGTTCTGTAGTTGTTGGTTCTGTGGTTGTTTGTTCTGTAGTTGTTGGTTCTGTGGTTATTGGTTCTGTGGTTGTTGGTTCTGTAGTTGTTGGTTTTGTGGTTGTTGGTCCTCTTGTTTTTGGTTCTGAGGTTGTTGGTTCTGCGGTTGTTGGTTCTGTAGTTGTTGGTTCGGTAGTCGTTTGTTCTGTGGATGTTGGTTCTGTGGTTGTTGGTTTTGTAGTTGTTGGTTTTGTAGTTGTTAGGTCTGTGGTTGTTGGTTTTGTAGTTGTTGGTTCTGTAGTTGTTTGTTCTGTGGTTGTTGGTTCTGTAGTTGTTGGTTCTTTAGTTGTTGGTTCTGTGGTTGTTGGTTCTGTGGTTGTTGGTTCTGTGGTTGTTGGTTCTGTAGTTGTTGGTTCTGTAGTTGTTGGTTCTGTAGTTGTTGGTTCTGTAGTTGTTGGTTCTGTAGTTGTTGGTTCTGTAGTTGTTGGTTCTGTAGTTGTTGGTTCTGTAGTTGTTGGTTCTGTAGTTGTTGGTTCTGTAGTTGTTGGTTCTGTAGTTGTTGGTTCTGTAGTTGTTGGTTCTGTAGTTGTTGGTTCTGTAGTTGTTGGTTCTGTAGTTGTTGGTTCTGTAGTTGTTGGTTCTGTAGTTGTTGGTTCTGTAGTTGTTGGTTCTGTAGTTGTTGGTTCTGTAGTTGTTGGTTCTGTAGTTGTTGGTTCTGTAGTTGTTGGTTCTGTAGTTGTTGGTTCTGTAGTTGTTGGTTCTGTAGTTGTTGGTTCTGTAGTTGTTGGTTCTGTAGTTGTTGGTTCTGTAGTTGTTGGTTCTGTAGTTGTTGGTTCTGTAGTTGTTGGTTCTGTAGTTGTTGGTTCTGTAGTTGTTGGTTCTGTAGTTGTTGGTTCTGTAGTTGTTGGTTCTGTAGTTGTTGGTTCTGTAGTTGTTGGTTCTGTAGTTGTTGGTTCTGTAGTTGTTGGTTCTGTAGTTGTTGGTTCTGTAGTTGTTGGTTCTGTAGTTGTTGGTTCTGTAGTTGTTGGTTCTGTAGTTGTTGGTTCTGTAGTTGTTGGTTCTGTAGTTGTTGGTTCTGTAGTTGTTGGTTCTGTAGTTGTTGGTTCTGTAGTTGTTGGTTCTGTAGTTGTTGGTTCTGTAGTTGTTGGTTCTGTAGTTGTTGGTTCTGTAGTTGTTGGTTCTGTAGTTGTTGGTTCTGTAGTTGTTGGTTCTGTAGTTGTTGGTTCTGTAGTTGTTGGTTCTGTAGTTGTTGGTTCTGTAGTCGTTGGTTCTGTGGTTGTTGGTTCTGTGGTTGTTGGTTCTGTAGTTGTTAGGTATGTGGTTGTTGGTTCTGTAGTTGTTGGTTCTGTAGTTGTTGGTTCGGTTGTTGTTTGTTCTGTAGTTGTTGGTTCTGTGGTTGTTTGTTCTGTAGTTGTTGGTTCTGTTGTTGTTGGTTCTGGAGTTGTTGGTTCTGGTTTTGTTGGTTTTGTAGTTGTTGGTTCTGTTGTTGTTGGTTCTTTAGTTGTTGGTTCTCTAGTTGTTGGTTCTGTTGTTGTTGGTTCTTTAGTTGTTGGTTCTCTAGTTGTTGGTTCTGTGGTTGTTGGTTCTGTGGTTGTTGAATCGGTAGTTGTTTGTTCTGAAGTTGTTGGTTCTGTTGTTGTTGGTTCTGGAGTTGTTGGTTCTGGTTTTGTTGGTTTTGTAGTTGTTGGTTCTGTTGTTGTTGGTTCTTTAGTTGTTGGTTCTCTAGTTGTTGGTTCTCTAGTTGTTGGTTCTGTAGTTGTTCGTTCTGTAGTTGTTGGTTCTGTGGTTGTTTGTTCTGTAGTTGTTGGTTCTGTTGTTGTTGGTTCTTTAGTTGTTGGTTCTCTAGTTGTTGGTTCTCTAGTTGTTGGTTCTGTAGTTGTTGGTTCTGTATTTGTTGGTTCTGTGGTTGTTGGTTCTGTAGGTGTTAGGTATGTGGTTGTTGGTTCTGTAGTTGTTGGTTGTGTAGTTGTTGGTTCTCTAGTTGTTGGTTCTCTAGTTGTTGGTTCTGTTGTTGTTGGTTCTGGAGTTGTTGGTTCTGGTTTTGTTGGTTTTGTAGTTGTTGGTTCTGTTGTTGTTGGTTCTGGAGTTGTTGGTTCTGGTTTTGTTGGTTTTGTAGTTGTTGGTTCTGTTGTTGTTGGTTCTGTTGTTGTTGGTTCTGTTGTTGTTGGTTCTGGAGTTGTTGGTTCTGGTTTTGTTGGTTTTGTAGTTGTTGGTTCTGTTGTTGTTGGTTCTTTAGTTGTTGGTTCTCTAGTTGTTGGTTCTGTAGTTGTTGGTTCTATAGTTGTTGGTTCTGTAGTCGTTGGTTCTGTGGTTGTTGGTTCTATGGTTGTTGGTTCTGTAGTTGTTGGTTCTGTGGTTGTTGGTTCTGTATTTGTTGGTTCTGTATTTGTTGGTTCTGTGGTTGTTGGTTCTGTATTTGTTGGTTCTGTGGTTGTTGGTTCTGTAGGTGTTAGGTATGTGGTTGTTGGTTCTGTAGTTGTTGGTTGTGTAGTTGTTGGTTCTCTAGTTGTTGGTTCGGTAGTTGTTGGTTCTGTTGTTGTTGGTTCTTTAGTTGTTGGTTCTCTAGTTGTTGGTTCTGTTGTTGTTGGTTCTTTAGTTGTTGGTTCTCTAGTTGTTGGTTCTGTAGTTGTTGGTTCTATAGTTGTTGGTTCTGTAGTCGTTGGTTCTCTAGTTGTTGTTTCTGTAGTTGTTGGTTCTGTTGTTGTTGGGTCTGTAGTTGTTGGTTCTGTAGTTGTTGGTACGGTAGTTGTTTGTTCTGTAGTTGTTGGTTCGGTTGTTGTTGGTTCTGTAGTCGTTGGTTCTATAGTCGTTGGTTCTGTAGTCGTTGGTTCGGTAGTTTTTGGTTCTTTAGTTGTTGGTTCTGTAGTTGTTGGTTCTGTAATTGTTGATTCTGTAGTTGTTGGTTTTGTAGTTGTTGGTTCTGTTGTTGTTGGTTCTGGAGTTGTTGGTTCTGGTTTTGTTGGTTTTGTAGTTGTTGGTTCTGTTGTTGTTGGTTCTGGAGTTGTTGGTTCTGGTTTTGTTGGTTTTGTAGTTGTTGGTTCTGTTGTTGTTGGTTCTGTTGTCGTTGGTTCTGTATTTGTTGGTTCTGTTGTTGTTGGTACTGTAGTTGTTGGTTCTGTAGTTGTTGCTTCTGTAGTTGTTGGTTCTGTAGTTGTTGGTTCCGTATTCGCTGTCTTTGGTTCGATAGTCGTTCGTTCTGTGTTTGTTGCTTCTGGAGTTGCAACGCTTGTAACCGTTGTTTTCGTACTCCGTAACTTCGTTGTTTGAGATTCTGTTTGCATTTCAGCTATTGTAGTTGTTATATGACGCGATGACGTGTAGAGTTCCTGTGTTGCGGTGTTTGAGAACAATGAGTCATGGCTCGCCAGGGTCTCCTCCGTCGTAGTTACATTATCCACAACGCCTACTTGTCCTTCAGATTAAAAGAAATGGAAAGAAATCAATCGGAAAGTCTTACTGTATCTTATAACTTACTGCAATACTGGTATCATTATAACATGATTCATTTTTGAACGTATATTGTTTTCATATGAAATATTGATAAACGAAAAACCACCAAAACACACTAAAATTAATATACGACACAAAAAACAATGGCTACCAGTCAAATAGCAAAATCTACTTTCTTTTTGATCGATTGATTTCTTTATCATTTCTTCTTGTTCAGAAGTCATCAAGCGCAGTCAGTACAGTTATGGGATTTGTACCCCACAAAAATGTGGGGCACATTTTCAGTTTAACCAAGAAAGACCACTGTAAATACCAGAGAGATAGTTTTGCAAAGCTCTTAAATCAACGCGTATATATTCCAACATAATATACTTATGTTGTGTAAAATGGACGATACAGGGTTGACTTTTCCCACGATACGTTGCGGCAACCTGGCGGTTGTCACGGGAACCAAAATCTTAGCCCGCATCCTCGTCACTTCATCAAGTTTTAACACGTGTTGGTTGTACCTACTCTAACATGCTAAATATAACGAAACACACGTTTATCTGATCATTAAGGTGATGAGACTTTGATGACAAGACGCGTTGCGTTTCTATGATCTGTTGGCAGTGCTAACGATATCAATATGTAATGATGAGGTAGATTTTGAAACTGCGTTGCACATGCATGTATTAATAAAGCAATCACATTGTCTGTTGTCCAATAATTCCAGGTTGTTGACCAGTGGAAAACGTCGATACATTGCAGACGTGCTAGAATTTCTGTAAATTAAAATGAAGTTGTGCAGTTTTACATTTTAAAGTTGAATTTCACTATGGTAATGTACACTTGATGTCTGAAAGTCTTTCTCGCCTTAGGAGTGTTCCTCGTCTGCAGAAGAGCCGTGTCCATTAGCAAAATATTGATCTTTTATTTAGCTTCTATTGCACATTGGTTCCTGTATAGCAAAACTAGGAGCGTAGCAGGAAAGGAAGGTGAATGTCCCGAGTTTGATTCCTCGACTGTCCGTGTTTTTTCGTTTTTTGTTTGCTAACAGTCAAATGTATACTTTTAATGATATTACAAACAGTTGTGAGTCTGCTAAATGCATTTTGTTCGGAAGGCATCAATAGTAAATAACATTTTATAATAGTACCAATATTTTATCTTAAGTTAATGATACATCATATCTTCCTATTGGTGTGACATCGCTATGGCAAGTACCCACAACGGATATCACTCCAGTGATCAATATGATGACGTCATAAATAATGACGTCCCACTTTTCTTTCAATTAAACTGTGTTAAGAACCTCTCATAAACGTTGAAATTAATTAATAAGAGTTGTCGAGCGTTTCTTCGTTTTTAAATATTTCTTCGTTCGTATGAATCGTTTTAATTTTATCATTATAAGCATTTTTTATATGTATAGCCACACAAAGGGAGAGGGGGTCATAAAGAGGAAACACTTGATTAATTTATCTGTTTCCACCCATGAAGCTATTCACTAAGTTTGGATGTTCTATATTCCGGAGCGGAGAATGTACGTGCTGTTTATGTTCTGTACTCAGGCCCTTGTTTCCTAAAACAGTGAGTGCTCCTCAACATCCGCCTGGAATCTTCACAGTCCGCTTTATCCGTTGAGCAAAAGGGAAATTCCCTTTAGCGCGAAGCTAGAAGGCGACCTTGATTAGATATATATAAATGTATATTATTGAAACCTGATACAGGTATATAATTAAATTCCATGCAATATGATTCATCATCAGTGGTTTTATCCTGTTTTGTTTTTAAATTGCAGTAATGTTAGTGAGGCTTGAACCCCATCATGTTCGTAGTTACAATCCCGTAATTCTAAACAGTATGGCAGAAATATCAGTTAAATACTTACAGTATCTTTTTACGAGAATATAACAATAAACTGATAGTTAAATTTCATATCTGTTCTTCAAATTTGAGGTCGATTTTCAATCATCCAGCTACGTCTAACGTTATGCTTATGACGTCATAACCGTAGCTTTGGTAGTTTTATCTATATAATGTGAAATGCAGAGTAAATGTACTAGTGCTGAAATAGACATATCTGCCATAAATTGTGTCGTTAACATCTTTGACACCCAGATGACCAGGTGATCCGGTCCAAGGTTCCCTTGAAACCTACGTGAATATTTTAATCGTGCATGATATCCAGATCCCCGATAAGTGTTGACCTAGGAGTACCCAAGTAAACGATGTAAAGACATCGATACTGATGTTACACACATCCGGCTGATGGGTGCCCGTACATGATATCCTATGAAATATCGAGCAGCCCGCATTGTCCGTGATAGCTGATGCCGTGCAATATGAATAATATTTGTTTTCAGTGTAACTCTTTGAGATATTTATTTGGTGTGAATGGCCAGATATACTTTAAAATAACCTCTTTTATGGGGTATGTTCCGGACAATTTGTGGTAGACGTTGGTGCAGCCATGCCGTGGAAGGCGAGACACACTGTTGGTAATCACTACGTGTTGATGGGTGTACCATGGTACGAACACACACGGCTCTGTAAACCCCGTGTAATAACGGTAATAAACGCACTTAATGCTACACTAAGACATCAAGAAATAATGATAGCATTATCCAATTAACTTTAAACCAAAAATGTCTGTATCAGACAAAATGCATCCTCATTGCTTGTTAAATAGAGGTGTTGGATAGTCTGTCTATCATTTGTTACCAACAATACTAACAGAACGTGTCAGTTTCAGAATACGGGCAGGTGTAACAAATATGTCTGTCATTCGGAACAACATGTATATCTTTGTAGGATACGGCACATGAGATCCGGTTTTATTAATAAAACAAAATGTTTCCCCTTATCTGCCAATACATATATCTGATTTGTACTTCTTGAGCTCTGACCTAGAGATGGAGGTCACGGTGACCTAATTACAGGCACACTTTCTGTTGGTGCTGCATGCTTAACTAGAAGTTTTGCGCCTCTTTGGCCTTTGACTTTGAGGTGCCCTAGTTATAGTGCACTGTACACATGTTTGGTGATTGATGTGCACTTCAAATTCTTATCAAGAAATCATCACTGGTTTAAAAACAGTCTTGACAAAATTTCACAGAACCATTTGCATCTGCTTGACCTTTGATCTAGACGTTAATATCATCTAGACTAATTGAGTTCACTGTACACATTCTTTTTGTGACATAGGTATGCTTCATGTTATATCAAAATATCTTTATCTGTTAGGCATGTAAAAGGTGCATTTAAATGAAGCAGACAAATCAGAAGGGCCAGAGGAAATAGGAGGAGGGGAACCAAAAGAACCTGTATTTATACAATATTTCTATCTTTTATTCGAAGTCTGGTGCACTGAACATTTTTCCTTGACAATAGAAACTATATTACAACCACGTATTTTAAATATGAAAGTACTATTCGCAAGAAGAAGAACCGACCAGGCACTGTTCGATGAAGTATTCGGAACAATTAGTAAACAAGAGAAATCCATAGGGTAGTTCAAATAAACGAAAACGAAATATCGGTTTGAGGGATATAACAAGTTTCTGGTTTCCCATTTCAAGGCGAAGCCGCTTGTAGAGGGGAACCAAAACCTTGCTTTATCTCGAAACCCCATGCTCAATTTGATATTTACATCCCTCCCTTCTTCAATTTAGTAGTCTGTGGCTGCGTTTAATTAGCACAAACACTGTGAAAAAAGGCTCGGCGGAATGATGTTTCAAATATGGTGCCGTTCTGGTTCAGCGAGATAACAGTTCAATGATAGTGAGCCATTGTCGGAACCTTCAACAGCTGTTCAGATTCATTAATTTCAAATTTAAAAGCTATGAGAAGAAAACAAAATAGAGTTGTTCGCTGATTGACCTTCATTTTGACGACGAATACGGTAGTATGAACGCAATAACGCGCACCATAGAATATGTTCGTTGCCAACTGCGTTAATACTACCGCATACGCCGTCAAAATGAAGGTCAAGCCTTATATGATACCGGTACAAAACGCATGGATATTTAAAAAATGTTATATTCTAACCGCAGTTTCTGTATACCAATCAAGGGCTATATCTCGTTTGCACTGTGGCTCAAAATCGATAACAGCTGGGTAGGGTCAGGTCAGCACAAACTTCGCCTACATTGTACCTCTCACTTTATAGGCTTGGTCACTTCCGTGAAGAAATAAAGTAATTGCCCGAGGGGGTTAGTCTGCACCCCGGAAACTGCATAGGGGGTCAGTCTACAAGGATAACTAATACACGACTGAGAGAAGGACTAACTCCCTGAACAGGGACGTCAAGGTAAAAGTGGGTATATAGTCAATTTGATATTCTAAATGGATTGAATAGAATTAGGATCAATTATTATGCAACAGACGTATTTACGATTATCAATGACACAACGAACAATATTTTGCATTACCAATAATAAATAGTTAAAGCATTTCATCATGTAACGTCATGTTACAATGCCATGTATTTTCTTTTTAATTACTGCAATGTATGTACATATTCTTTAAATGTTTCGATGTGTATGTTTTTGCCTAAAAAAATCGTTAAGATTTTAGAGAGATAATTTTATAGATTGTTTCCTAAAATACCCCCAATGGTAATGACGTAAGCAAAAAAAAAATCCATGGCACATAACGTTGGAAATCAGTTGTCAATGTCCATTTTAATGTTTTCTTTACAACATTGGAGGTCCACCTGTTTCAGGCGTTATTAATAATTATTTGGGGGTTTTTTTTTAATGTTTTTCGGGATTTCGTGGTTTTCACAACAGTTAAGGTCATATCAAGTTCTCAGATGACTGACCACTTTAATGTGTCGCCTCGATTAAATGTCCTTACCTGTAAGTAGGATAACCCGGTCACATTATACTGACAACGGGCTCTGAGATTTTTTTCTTAGCTTCATGTCAGCATCTCAGAACGAACAAGTATTTGATACTGATAGATGTGAGCACATTCACGAAATTTTTAGCGTTCTGATCTGTAAAGGATGTCAGTGAAGATGTTGGTGAATATATGAAGGTACTCACCTATGACGGATGTCGGTGAATATATATAAAGGTGCTCATCTATGACGGATGTCGGTGAATATATATAAAGGTTCTCATCTATGACGTATGTCGGTGAATATATATAAAGGTACTAATCTATGACGTATGTCGGTGAATATATATAAAGGTACTCATCTATTACGGATGTCGGTGAATATATGAAGGTACTCATCTATGACGCATGTCGGTGAATATGTAAAGGTAATCACCTATGACAGATGTTGATGAATATATGAAGGTTCTCATCTATAACGGACNCTGTGAGTGATAACCAATATTATTTTTATATCTGACACAGTTGATTCTGTCAAAGATAATCAATATTATTGCTATTTTTGACACAGTTGATCCTGTCAGTGATCACCAATAATATTGTTATTTCTGACACAGTTGATCCTGTTAGTGATTACCAATATTATTGTTATTTCTAAAACAGTTGATCCTGTCAGTGATAACCAATAATAATGTCATTTCTAAAACAGTTGATCCTGTAAGTGATAACCAATAATAATGTTATTTCTGACACAGTTGATCCTGTCAGTGATAAACAAAAATATGTTCATTTGTTAAACAGTTGATCCTGTCAGTGATAACCAATAATAATGTCATTTCTAAAACAGTTGATCCTGTAAGTGATAACCAATAATAATGTTATTTCTGAAGCAGTTGATCCTGTCAGTGATAACCAATAATAATGTCATTTCTTAA
>NW_018407175.1:1461-4368 GCF_002113885.1 Mizuhopecten yessoensis | reverse complement strand
TCTATTTGCACTTTCCATGTCGTTGAAGTCATATTCACAAGCTTAATTTATTAGTTACACGGACTTTTCGCAGGGTATACGGGATGATATGACCCTAAAGGGTTAACTATTTCCTGAGGCCGATATGAAATACGAAATCCTGTAGGGTCATACCATCCCGTATACCCATTCCAAAAATCCGTGTAACGAATTTATTACCCCTTTGAGTCTTTTATAACAAAAACAAAGAAAAATAACAATAAAACAAATCAACAAATTTATTAACAAATTACAAAAGAAACATGTATATACTCTGATTCATATAGTGCATCAATCGTAATAACAATTTCTGATTTTAAATAATGTTTACACTGAATTCACTCTTAGCTGCTTTTTATTATTTTCAAATCGGAGTTCTTTGCAGGAAAGGTTTGGTTTTGTCCACAGTTTTAAATGTCCTAGTTATTTTGGGGTAGGTTTCCATTAACAATCTGGATGCTCCCTATGGGGCATCCACCAAACATTGGAGCGGTTCTCATTGCCTGTAGATTGTATGAAACAGTATTGTTATTGGTGATAGTGTCCGGAAAGTCGCTGAACAGCTGATCTAAGTCAAGTCCATCAAAGTGCGTGTCAGGGGAGGCCACTCCAACAGAAGTGTTGGTCAAAGTTGATGGCGCCATGTTTACATTGGAGGGTTCATGTTGTGCACGATTTGGGTGATCGTATGGTACGAGCTGTTTATTTACACGGACTGCTTGTGTGATAACACTTCCCATTTCATGCTTTTCATTGTCAGACACTCGGTGGTTTACAGATAATGAGCTGACCGACTTGTAACCGGTAAGTGACATAATTAGGGCCGGAGAAAAGTAATTGCGTGTCAATATGGTGATTCCTGTCGTACGAACTGAATGGTTGGAGTAAGTTTAAGAGAGAGCACATTTGGTACTTAGGTGGGTCATAAACTTTCCGAGTGTTTCCTTGCCAATCGGGCGGGCACAATACCACACAGATGATGAATCAGAGAAAGAGTCCATAGGTCTCTGCCAAAGTCGATCCAAATCAGGACGTAGTTTTGAAATGTATTTTTCAAAGGAAGCCACGGGGCATAGAGGGGATCCATCAGCTGGCATGATTTCTGTGTATCCTTCCTTCTCCTTTTCTCGTCGAGTTTTGGTGAGCTCATCACGATTTTTTTTATATATTTCTTTCCATAGGCATCTTTACAAACAGAAAATGTTGTCTTGTTCATGTAGGACCTATTTTCACGACCCCTTCGACAAAAATAGAGTCTGATCTCGAACTGTACTTTTGTAAGAAGACCACAAGGTGTGTCGGGATCCTTGTGAACACTACCATACATTTTTTTCAGATCTTTTTCATTTATCGCGTCATCGTGGTTTCTTTCCCCTTTTCCAGAAGCTTTTAACTCGCTCATTGCTGTTTAGAATGAATGTTTGGCATCGTTATGTGCTGGGTAAACAAATCAAATCAATGTTTTAAAGATGGGGAGGGGCATTTAAATAGCGGTTGATTGCATGTCTAAAGTTTTCCAAAAAGCTGGTTTTGTACAGTTTCCCGTCAACTTTTCAGTTGTCAAGATAAAAATGGCACAATACCTCATTTGGTTTTATTTTATCAAATTCCTCGAACTGTTCTTCCTGATTCTTTTCTTTTAAGTATGTCTGCACCATGTTTGCCGCTCGTCTGTTGGACTTTTGTGTGTTTTGTGGCACATAGTTAGCCCTTTTGGCGATTATTTCCTCATCAGTGTGTGAAGCGAAACGTTTTGCCATTTTGCATCCAGCGAAACAGACGACAAATGCAAGTTGTATCCCGTTGCCCAGCCGGAAGATACAAAGATACGTGACCCGTATACCCCTTGTAAAATCACGTCATTCCACCGTATTACTGCTGATAATCACGTGACATGACCTATACCCCCTGATATTTTCGTATAACCCCTGAAATTTACGAATGCGGTTTGGTACACTGTAGTTTTTAACCAATCAGATTACTAGATTTTTCTCAAAGTGGTAATAGTCCTTGATACGGCTCTAACATTTTGATATTCACGATCTTTCACTGTTTATCGGAATGTCCATAATAAATGTCAAATTCTGAAAGAAGAACAGCACAATGTTTTGAGAGATGTTTGGTTTGCAATGCGATTATTCCTTGTTTGTTGTGTATATCGACGTTTTTTTTATTGTACACCTTAAGCAACATTGGAGGGTTGCCGGTTCGAGTCACGTCACGGCACTGTGTTGTATCCTTCAATACGATATTTCACTCCGCTTGTTCCAGTCTACTCATCTGTAAATGAGTACGTGGTTGGGTAGTGCTGGAATTGTTGAATGCTAGCTGTGAGCACCGAAATGGCAGCACCGGCTGTATGCTCCCCAGGGTTTATAAAGATATTGTCTGGCTGCAAAGTCCCGATAATCATGTATAATAGTGTGTGAACCGCTTTGATACGACCTATGAAGTAGGTTGTGATAAAACGGTATATACGAACCACGAATGATTTGTATTATAATTGTTATTATATTTATGATTCCGTGACCCTGACAAGAGTAGCAGATGAAGCAGAACACGCTAACCGGAAACCCTTGTTCCTATTGTCTTTGTAATATTGTGTTGATCATGTCCCATTTTACACAGTTTGACCATGTTTCGTCGATTATGATTGTTTCGGCAGCATTTCATGATTTTTAATTAGTATTAAAGCCAACCAAATTCACCAACAGAACACCGAAGCTTATGAATAAAATGAATAGCATATTAAAGCATATGTTCCGCGTATTCAGAGGGATGTTTCACTGCCGACATTTTACAAAAACATAGACGAAAACGGGTCGAATTATTTGGTTTCTAACCTCGATACAGCAGAACAGATTAAGTTTAAGGGAACAGGATGATTGA
>NW_018407175.1:0-449 GCF_002113885.1 Mizuhopecten yessoensis | reverse complement strand
GAGTATTTCTCTCTCATTTTAATGTTAAATAAAATCAATACCTTTCTAAGAGTGATTGATATGTCACGGATGTCATAGAATGCAGTCAGTAATGATTAGCTCACGTATTTTTATCACTTGCATTATAAAGAAAAAATAATATTTCATGTTGGTTACATTATGATGTTAAATGAAATCAATACCTTTTTATGGGTGATTGATATGTTACGGATGACATAGAAGGCATAGGTCATCTCTCTGTCAAGTTTGAGCTCAAATGTCGGTGTTACAAGTGATTCTCCTTCATCAGGCCAGTATTTGTGACATTTTACCTGAAGAAATAACCAAAGCGAGTTTTCGATGATTACACAAAATTGTACTTGCAGTGCACATACTCACAAACAGGAGAAACATATTTACAAACAATGAACAATCTCATATGGATTTTGTTTCTTTGATTTACTTTTCGA
>NW_018407174.1:3685-4093 GCF_002113885.1 Mizuhopecten yessoensis | reverse complement strand
GTCTTCACGGAACCAATCAGTCGTATGGTCCATTGCGTGGGTAAGACCTCACGGAATCAATCAGTCGTATGGTCCATTGCGTGGGTAAGTCTTTACGGAACCAATCAATCGTATGGTCCATGCTTTNTTCACGGAACCAAACAGTCGTATGGTCCATTGCGTGGGTAAGTCCTCACGGAACTAATCAGTCGTATGGTCCATTGCGTGGGTGAGTCTTCCCAGAACCAAACAGTCGTATGGTCCATTGCGTGGGTGAGTCTTCCCAGAACCAAACAGTCGTATGGTCCATGCATGGGTACGTCTTCACGGAACCAAACAGTCGTATGGTCCATTGCGTGGGTAAGTCTTCACGGAACCAATCAGTCGTATGGTCAATGCTTGGGTAAGTCTTGACTGAACCAATCAGTT
>NW_018407174.1:0-449 GCF_002113885.1 Mizuhopecten yessoensis | reverse complement strand
CTTGGGTAAGTCTTCACGGAACCAATCAGTCGTATGGTCCATTGCATGGGAGTCTTCCCAGAACCAAACAGTCGTATGATCCATTGCGTGGGTAAGTCTTCACGGACCCAATCAGTCGTATGGTCCATCGCATGGGAGTCTTCCCAGAACCAAACAGACGTATGGTCCATGCATGGGTACGTCTTCACGGAACCAAACAGTCTTTTGGGCCATTGCGTGGGTAAGTCTCCACGGAACCAAACAGTCGTATGGGTCATTGTGTGGGTAAGACTTCACGGAACCAATTAGTCGTATGGTCCATTGCGTGGGTAAGTCTTCACGGAACCAATCAATCGTATGGTCCATGCTTTGGTAAGTCTTCACGGAACCAAACAGTCTTTTGGTCCATTGCGTGGGTAAGTCTCCACGGAACCAAACAGTCGTATGGTCCATTGCGTGGGTGAGTCTTC
>NW_018407173.1:1637-2704 GCF_002113885.1 Mizuhopecten yessoensis | reverse complement strand
TTCCTCCTGGCAAGCTCAATGAGGTCTACAAAAACTAGAGTATTTTATAGATTTTATGTGATTAATAAGAACAGACATATTGCAAACATCTAATTGTTTTGGGGGGAATTACACAGTTATTGTGAAATATCTCCAAATTAAATATTAAGCTCCAACAATTCATTTAGACCTACCTCATCTTTAGCATGGAAGAGGTACTCGCCGCCAGTGGCGAGCTTCACACGGAACACATTTGGCCGTTTGGTGTAGTCAATGGCCTTGCGGCAGGCAGCACTGGCCAGACTGAGTACAGGCTCGTGGTGGATACGATCCTGCTTCTTCTTGTCTTTGTAACAGGACAGTGTGTTACCATGCAAGACCACATACACTTTGTCCCAGGACCTGGAGAAAATAAAACACCATGCTACAATATCTTGAGTACTGGAGCAAAGAAGTAGAAACACTAAGAACAAAGTCGATCTCAGACTCTAAGTGAGGAACATATTCTGGAGGAATCATATTTTACCTTTATTACACTTCCTTCACCATTTAAACTGTTATCATACGGGTGAGGCTATGTATATCATACCTGTTGGTAGCCTTCTTTTCGTCATTCTTCCACTCGTGTTTCCGTGTCAGCATACCCTCGTGGTGGACCGCCGCCGCCGCTGCACTCGTAGACGGTTGGGCTAAAAGAATAAGTACATGTAAAAGGTAAGTACACAGTAACCAGTAACCTACATGTCTTACACTCACAATGGAGTTTCTTAAATCATTTCAATTTACACTTAATCACATCATTTAATTAAAATAACTTTTTTTTAAAGAAAAACAATGCAAGATTTTTTTTAATCCAATATCAATAAGACAACTAATGTTGATTAAATCACTTTTGAACTGAAAATCCATGTCAATTTACTTATAAAAATGATCACTCGCAAGTTGTAATCTTCAAAGTCTAGCGGACAGGCATATCTGCTGAACAACAGTAGGGAAATACAAAGATGATTCTGGTTATATGAATGTTTTCATTGCATAGAGATGCCTGGCTCTAGACAGCAGCTCTACAGATCGTCCAGATGCTTTTC
>NW_018407173.1:0-449 GCF_002113885.1 Mizuhopecten yessoensis | reverse complement strand
ATATGAAGTATATTCTAACGCACAGCTGTATAGAAAATATGCTAGCAAATACATATATAAGTGAATTGTCAGCCAAAAAATCATTATTTGAATCCAGGGGCCATAGGGCAAATTTAGTATTAAACCTTTTGAAATGAAACATTGAAACCCATATCTTATAGTTAAATCAACTTCTACCACCAGTCTAACTAACTGTTTATCACAACCACAACCAGGAAAGTTTAATACCAAAACAAGGCTACACCACTGTTGATATTGTACCCAGCAACATCAATTGACTTCTGCTTTTATAAAATGCTGAATCAAAGCCGACGCAAAATGTAAGCTCAGATGTTTTAGTAAGAATCAACAATTAGAAATAAATAAATTTGGTTAAGTCTATTGGGAATGAATGAAAGTTTGATAAACTGTAAAATATTTAAATGCCATTAAAATGTTTTAAGCATAAG
>NW_018407172.1:1635-2052 GCF_002113885.1 Mizuhopecten yessoensis | reverse complement strand
ATCAACCCGAGCAGCAATAATGTCACAACCCTAGTAATACTTACAACATCAACCCGAACAGCAATAATGTCACAACCCTAGTAATTCTCACAACATCAACCCGAGCAGCAATCATGTCACAACCGTAGTTATACTCACAACATCAACCCGAGCAGCAATAATATCACAACCATAGAAATACTCAAAGCTGAAACGCTACAACAACAATTCTGGCCTCAACACTAGCACAAATAATGTCACAACCCCCCTCATACTCACAACATCAACCCGAGCAGCAATAATATCACAACCGTAGAAATACTCACAACATCAACCCGAGCAGCAATAATATCACAACCATAGAAATACTCAAAGCTGAAACGCTTCAACAACAATTCTGGCCTCAACACTAGCACAAATAATGTCACAACACCCCTC
>NW_018407172.1:0-449 GCF_002113885.1 Mizuhopecten yessoensis | reverse complement strand
TTATACTCACAACATCAACTCGAGCAGCAATAATGTCACAACCCCGCTAATACTCACAACATCAATCCGAGCAGCAATAATGTCAAAACCCTAGTAATACTCACAACATCAACCCGAGCAGCAATAATGTCACAACCCTAGTAATACTCACAACATCAACCCGAACAGCAATAATGTCACAACCCCCCTAATACTCGCAACATCAACCCGAACAGCAATAATGTCAAAACCCTAGTAATACTCACAACATCAACCCGAACAGCAATAATGTCACAACCCTAGTAATACTCACAACATCAACCCGAGCAGCAATACTGTCACAACCCCCCTAATACCCACAACATCAACCCGAGCAGCAATCATGCCACAACCGTAGTTATACTCACAACATCAACCCGAGCAGAAATAATCTCACAACCCCCTAATACTCACAACATCAACCCGAGCAG
>NW_018407171.1:462909-526588 GCF_002113885.1 Mizuhopecten yessoensis | reverse complement strand
AGCCTTGAAAGGACTTCATGATGACATTGGACATCCTGGAAGGGATAAAGTGCTATCTCTTCTTCGCGACAGATTCTACTGGCCTAACATGACGAAGGATGTAGAGGAATGGATAAGTGTATGCCCACGTTGTATCAGAGCAAAAACTTCTAGAAATGAGCATGCGCCTTTAGTTGGAATCCATACTTCTCATCCACTTGAGTTAGTGTGTATGGATTTTCTTTCTTTGGAGCCGTGTAAAGAAGGATTTGATAATGTGCTTGTTGTCACAGATCACTTCACCAAATATGCTCAGGCGTTCCCAACTCGTGATCAAACTGCAAAGACAAATGCTACGACATTGTACAACAATTTCATTGTCCATTATGGCTTACCAAGAGGGCTTCATTCCAAACAAGGCCCAAACTTCGAGAGCGAAGTTTTAGCTGAACTGTGTGACCTACGTGGGATGGAGAAGTCTCATACCACCCCATACCATCCTATTGGAAATGGAATCACAGAGCGATTTAACCGTACTCTCATTACCATGCTCCGAACTTTGAAATCAGAGGAAAAGAAGGATTGGAAGACATATATTCCCTCCCTAGTGCATGCTTATAATTGCACCCGTCATGAGTCCACTAAAATTTCACCATTTTACCAAATGTTTGGTAGGGAGTCTCGTCTACCATTGGACATTGTGTTTGGTTTAGGTGGGCTCATTAAGGAAGAACAGACTCTCTCCGACTACACAAAGGACCTTAGAGATCGACTCGCCTTTAGCTACGACTTGGCATCGGAGATGCTGTCGAAAGCTAAGAGGCGTCAGAAGGCGCATTATGACCTCAAGGTCAGAGGAGCACCTGTCACGGTTGGATATCGAGTTTCAGTAAAGAAGCTAGCCTTTGATGGAAAGCACAAGCTGGAAGATCTTTGGGAAGAAAATGTCTATACTGTGGTTAAACAGCCTAACCCTACAATTCCAGTATTTGTAGTGGAACCAGAAGCAACAGAAGGAAGGACAAGAACCTTACACCGGAACAACTTATTGCCCATAGGATACATTCCACGTGGCTCGATGCACCTGGATGATCCAGTTAGTAAGGTTCAGCCATCCACGGACAAACCAGACTTTACCCTTGCAGATTCAATTGACTCTGACAACGAAGATTTAGATGTCTTATTGGTGCCTTGTACAGCTGGCAGTTTGAAGTCAGATGGTGAAGGAGGCGATACGGCAACACAGGAACCAGATGACGATCTTGGCTCAAAAGTGCTTGCCTCTGGTCCGCCTGGTGACGACCAGTTCTCTACTGAGGAGGGAGGACCAGTAGATGATGCCAATAATGAAGATGTTCCGAAGGCTGTAGTTGCATCTACTGGTGATCATGGTCAGGACACAGTTGTCAACCCAACTGATGATGTCTTGTACAATGGAGATTCTCCTAGAGATGAGGAACATGTTGTGTCAGAGCGTCCCGTACCTATCCCCAGAAGATCAACACGAGTGGCAAGACCACCGCAATGGCAATCGTCTGGGGAATTTTTGATGGGAGGAGTCAAGAATACACACGCAAATGTGGGTCCGTGGAAACTTAAAGCGCGATTACTGGAAAGTTTAGCAAGGCAAGGTGTGTTTTCCGGAATTCCCCCCGATGCTACTACTTCTGTCATCAAAACCATTTGCAACATGTAAAGTAAGCATCTGTGCTTATCTTGGTATTGATGTCTAGCTGTAGCAAATTGTCATGTTTTTATTTATTACTTTCGACTTGTGGTTCTTATACAATGTATTTGAGTATATCTATCGCGAGTTATCGACTTTAATCTATTTCAACTGTGAACATTCAGTTTTTGTTTCAGTTATATGTTTGATATATGATATATATAACTTGAGAAGCTATGTGCCCCCACAAATGTACATAATAATGTCAGCATTATGTTTTAAAGATGATCTCTTTGACGTTCATTATACCTGTATCATTTGAGTCATTCACCCATGAAGACACATTTGAACCCTTCCAATTCAAAGGTTGGAATAGTTCATTATGGAACTTCAGTGGTCAATTAGTTAAGTGACGAGGACGTCCCTTTCCTTAGCAGGGGAAGGATGTAATAGGGTTGATTTCAATACCGCATTAGTTGTGCTGTTTCGGTATAAATAGAGTTGCGCGAAACCGCCCCTTGGCGTCGTAGACAAGAAGCCACTAATGTTATGTATACCTGTGTATGTATGTCCAATTTACCTGTGTGACGTCATTGATGTATGTGTTCAGGTATTGTGTCGTTTTGGTTGTGGTCAGTTTTGTTCGTGTTTGGCGGGAGTTAAATAGAGGCAGCCATTGCCGACAGGCGGACAGATGACATTGTCGTTTTGATACAGATTTTAGGTCTTACATAAGTATGTACGTGCAATTAAAGCACTTCTATTGTAAGCAATCTCGTTTGAATCATTTATGATCAAATTGTATGTTAACAACGTTTATATATCTAAATATATAAAGTCCACTATTTGATCACGAATACGTAATGTTTTATGAATGAATTCAGTTGTCTTTATAATTCATGTATCGTAAGGTGATCTATAATATATAGCATTGCTTGATTAGTTGTTTATTATATTTTCAGCTGATACATTGTCCTGGTACTCCAGACGAAAGTCTTACTAAGACCCTTGACCCATTGTCAGGGTAGGTGTCAGAATACTCATGTATTGATCGGTAAGTATATGTAAATGTTATATGTATAAGTAATAAGTATTTATCATTAACTATTTATATACATCAAGTTACATAATAACAGCATATCGCTGTAATAATTTGTATGTCCAGATATTGCATATCATGGTTCATAGTAAATATATTTATGTAATGTATGTGAACTCTCATTTAAGTTAATATACAATCGTGATAAATATATCAAATAGTAATGTACAACTGCTTGTGAGATTCGATAATTATATATTTTATTCCTTTACATTGGAGGGTCTTTTCTGTATTCATTAAATAAAAGACCGGAACCTGAAAGTGGTATTTTCCCTCGTTTTTACATCAGAATGTATGGTGTTTATGAAATGTTTAATAAGAATGTTTCTACATATGTATGGTGTGTATGAAATGTTTGATATGAATGTTTCTATACAGATGTATAGCATGTATGAAAAATTCAAGATAAATGTTCCATACTGTTGTATGAATGTTTCTGCACAAATGCATAGTGTGTATGCAATGTTTAATATGAATGTTACATACAGTTGTATGGTGTGAATGAAATGTTTAATATAAGTGTTTCTATACGGATGTATGATGTGTATGTTTTTTTTTTATATATCTGTTCTTTACAGGTGTATGAAATATTTGATATGCATGTTCTATACAGATCTATGGTATGTATGAGTATATATGCAATGTTTGAAATAAATATGTCATAAATTAGCATGCTCTGTTATGCTCATGATAGTACATAAGATCAGTAAGTCAGATTAATATTCTCTACTGACCAAATACTTAGAAAACTGGGTATATGAAATGAGTATGGTTAATATGAAATGTGTATGGAATGTTTAGGATGAGATTACTGTGAAGTATGTTATAGTCTCCCAAATATTGTCATGTGTATGTGCTTTGAAAAACTGAATAAAAATATGAATTAAAAAAAAAGGATATAAAATATATACAATATTTGTGGATTTCCCGTTACTGTTTTGTATAGATCTAGCTGATGAAAATGGTATATGATATGAAACATATGTCTAAAAATGGTAAAAATAGACTATATCAAAGCTACATGTATATGACAGTACTGTATACATGATACAGATAATGTGGGAGAAAACAGGTAAAAACCAAGTAAAATATATATGAAACAAAACTACAACTATTATCACAACATTACTGCCTCTATATTTTTTTTAAAAAGTGGTAGAAAGGAGAACACACCATTGTAGTGACGCACGTTGTAGTCCCCCTAGAGAGTGCATACAAAAGACAATAAATGTGCTTGCTTATAAAAAAAAAAAAAAAAGAAAAAAAAAGACTGTTTAATCCACCAATATGCAGAACAAACAATTAACTCATGTGCCGCACAACTAACACTACTGATAATGATCTCTTAAACTCCTCAACTCTTGCAACCTTTAAACACAAACTGAATAAAGATATTATTATCGATAATGAATCAACCTTAATTTTAAAACTGAAGGTGATAGAAGGGCCAATATTATTTTTTGTCAACTTAGAAACTTCTGTAGCAATTTAAATTTTGATTTATTCAATGACCACTTAACAGACTGTCCCTCTTGTGCTTGCTCTTTTGAATATGAAACAGTTTTCCATTATTTTCTTGAATGTCCATTGTATAATGATCTCAGACTTACTTTATTTACTTCTGTTGATAATTATGGAAATCATAACCATATTGATACAAACAGTTTTCTACAAGGCTGTCCTGATTGTGATGGACTAACAAACAGACAGTTAATTAATGATGTACAGTTATTTATTGGTAAATCGAGGCGTTTTAATCTCTACATGATCTAACCAGCCATGACCTTATACTTTATACTTTTATACTTTACTATTCCTATTTCAATTTTACTCCACAAATAAGCAACTTTACCTACTTTTCTATAAATGGTATTCTTCTACGGACATATGAGTTTTAAGTTGAGCATGTTTGTTTGTTGTAAGATTTGTTCAATCTGTCTTGTTTTACAGTTTCCATCTTATACATTGAATTACACATAGACTAGCTATCTGTTTGCATATAAAATTATAATAACTTTACAGTGTTGGCAACTGTGACCTGTGCATATATTTGCACTTTTGGTCAATGTCTGCCAATATCTGTGTGATTTGATACCTATATAGCTTATATACATTGTAAAATGTTATACAAATAAATAATACCTGTGGAATTGTTTTGTGTGTGATGTGAAAAGTGTGAATGTATTTGAATTTCAGTTATGTTAATAAAGAAGGAGTTACATCCCTTTAACTTTTTTGTTTATAATTTTCATTTCAAAATTGATGTATTAATAAAATAAAATCAAAATAACAAAATCCGTTAATTTAGCCACCGCTGGAGATAATTTATATAGGCTTTGCCTGTTATTTCATCCAATTGACTTGTAACAACTTTGTCAATAAAATTTGTTGAAATGAACGATCAGTCATAATTCTATTTTGCAATTGCATAAAATTAAACTAAAATATCTGAAAAAAAATGTAAAAAGGTTCATGTAGTGAGGGAACATGAGATTTACGATGAACTAAAAATCAATCCTGAAATGACTGCTTTTTCAAAGGCTTAGATATTGTAGAAAGGTTACATGCTAGAAATAGTCTATTTGGAGGTAGAACCAATGCCTACAAATTTCATCATAAAGTTAAACAGGATGAAGAAACAAATTACGTAGATTTTACCTCCTTACATTTTTACGTTAATAAATATAAAACTTGTCCTTTAGTCCTCCTACAATAATTACTGCTGATTTTAAGCCTTTGTACGAATATTTTGGTATAGTGAAGCTCAAAATATTACCCCAAGACATACTTACCTGTATTACCTGCACGTATAGATGGTAAGCTCAAATTTCCATTGTTTATAATTTGTAATGAGAAAAATATCAGGAGAAATGTGATTGTAGTGACGAAGACGGGTCTTTCTTAGGAAATTGGTGTATTCTTAAAGCTTTTAAAGCAATTCGTTGGAAAAATTCATCTAACAATGTAGTGTATCATTTCGATAAAACATCTGACACTTCCCTGCTTAACGTTCAGCATTAAGGAGAATGGCAACAACTGGTTCACCCGTATATAATGTATAATGTGACCGGGTGGGATGCTGTGCTGGGGGGCCTAGATCCGCACTATCACAAGGAGGCAAGCACAACCAACATACCCTGTCTCATGCATACACACATGCAAGCACGCATACTCTAAACACATGGAGGCATGTTCTTAGCTGTTAATAGGACGTTAAACAAAATTAAACCAAACCAAACCGCCATACAATGGAGGGGGGGGGGGGCATATAGTGGTGCCCATGTCCGTCCCGTCCCTTGAGCCATTTGGTATTAACTATTTATAGATCATGAAACATTGAATCTAATTTCACATAGCGACGGGGGCATTCATGTCTTACAGACATTTTCTAGTTTACAGAATTATATAGACACGTTTTTAAAATTCAAACAAGAAGCCAGTGGTTGGTTTGAGACATGTCTTACTGAATTGGAAACAGAAAAGTACACACAAGAATATATAGGCAATGAAGGTGTTTTATTAAAAATTGTTGTACAAAACCCTGGTTTAAGAAATTTCTCAAAATTAATGCTCAATTTTGTTTGGGGTAAATTTGCACAGAGAAAATAATTTCCACAAATAATATTCTTTACATGTAATGATATACATAAATTCAAAGAATTTGTAACCAGTGACACTCGTATCATTCATGATTTTCATATCATAAATAATAATTCTATATAATTACAATGTAGTCTTGGAAAAGATTATCTGAAAGAAGATAATTTTACGAATTTGTTCATTGCCACTTTCCCAAAAAGTTGGGCAAGACTGCATTTGTATGAGCATATGGATCTTTTACAAGATGACATCTTGTACATAGATACTGATAGTATCATCTTTTTGAGAAAACGTAATATTCCATGTACTCTACACTAGGGTATTTATCTAGGGCTGTTTTCGTTTAAACGGTCAAACCGGTCGGACGACAGTTGTTCGTTTATCAAATAAGGTCGGCCCTAGTAATCTGATGCTGCTTTCAGGCGAGCCTTGACAAAGCCTTGCAATGCCTGCAAAAACATTTGCAGGGCCGCCAGGATTTATACCCGAAATTGTTACATGTATAAACGGTCAAACCGGTTGTTTCGCATAAACGAACAGGCCCCTGAGAATCATACCAAAAATTTAGCCTTAGATAAGTTCATTGTAGAAAATATAGGTTAAGGTCCAAAAAACTGCTTAAAGGACCAACGAAAGAAACGAAGTTTGTAAAGTTGGAGGTTGCACTCTTTATTATACCAATTCCAAAGTCATTAGTTTCCCAGCAATGAAGCTAATGTTGTTTTCAGAGGAATTAGTGACTTTTTACATAATCTTTCTGTTCGGCCTTCTTATATCTGTCATCCATTCGTTTCTCTCCGTTGTCTTCCAAATCTTGATCATTGAACGTGAGGACGTCACTTTCGTCCAAGCTCACCGAGACTATATAAGGGAAATAACCATGAACATATTTTATCACCACGTAATCGTGTCATGATGCTACTCGTATGTCTAAGGTCATAGCCATCGCTTAATTTTTCTTCTCTTCTTTATGAAGTTTCAACAACAACAACAACACCCGTCGGGCGAGAGCTCATTGTCTTGCGTGCTGTCATGTGGGACGTGTTTGCTTACCGCGTTGTGTGGCCCGGTCGATAAGAGTGGGAGGATATGCGGGTAATTCGTCCGATCTTCCTGATGCGGTAGGCAATCGAGAGAACATCCCATCATGTATACAGACCGGAAGTTGAACCCCAAGCACTTTATTACAGGGACTATAGATGCTCATTGTATACATACCATTAATGTTGTTGACAATGAAGGTAATTTAGGGTTTATTTACAGTGGTTTTTCGGGTCACCAAAACGACGCTCAAATTCTCACACATTTGCCATTTGGAATTAGATTTCCCGGGTAACTGTTTGACTTTTGGCGACAAGATATTCCACAATATATATCCTATCATGACGCCATTTCGCAGGCAACAGATTAGAAAGTTCCCCAGAATGTGCAGAACAAATATCTACAGCTAAACCCTATTATGAATAGTTACTCCGTAAGCGTGTTACATTTTCTTCGTAAAATGAAAATATTTTGTGTCATAGGAAGTCTGTGGCGCAACCCAAGATGGTACATTTCTTCTTTTGTTTACATTTGTACAGCACTTGTTGTTAGGTGACAGAGACCTTTCCAGTAGTAGTGGTCATTGATATCTTACAGTGTGTATAAAAGTCGTGATATTCGTCTCTATAGAATATAACCTGTTCCTTTACCTGAAGTACGGGACGGGTATTTGACTCCACTACACAATAATCTTTCTATATATAAACCATTTGTTTAGATAACCCTCGTGTTTGCCTGTGTATGTCTTCGTCTCTGTGATAGGGCTACCTCAAAATGAGAAAAGTATACTGAAAGGAATCAAGTTGTATAGTAAGGTCTTGTGCTATAAGGGTATTTTCATTTTTGATATTTTTTCCTGTAACCACAACAACATATAGCAAGACATGTACAACTTGTCGTTACCAAAGAATATTTCGAACACCACTCGAGATGTAATAACCAAAATGTTTAATATTATCATAAAGTCGACGCAGCCATGGTTGCAAAAGATGCTTGCTATCTACTTCACCCTTGGACAAATTAAAGACAATGATGTACCGAAGACAGTGGTCTATTCTGACTCCGTACAGAGCATTTGCAATATTTTGAAGAATATTTCATAGTGGTAGCTCCAAATGTCAAATTACATAATGCTGGGTTCCCGGACATTTGGGAATACCAGGTAATGAAAAGGCAGATAGCGCCATCAAAGCGGCTTTATTGCTACCACCTGTTGGTTTTTAACTACATTTTATGAAGATTTTAAACCTTTAATAGCAAATTTGGAAATATTAAAGTGGAAAAATATTTGAAAGCAATGCGTAGTCAACACATTGTACTCTGTTAAACCCGAAATCACGGAATGGTACAATCCCAGTTATAGGGACAACCGCCGAGACACCTCGAGGTGGTCCTTGCCCGTCTCCAGATGGATAATTTTTACATAACATATTCTTATTTGTTTAAACGCGATGATCAACCACAATGTGTAGGATGTCAAGAACCATTTACAGGAAAGCACTTGTTATTATACTGTAGGGCTATTCAAATCGCCCTTCGTCCGTCCTTAAACAACTCTAGTGATCGCTATTTCTCAGAAAGTCCTTGAGTTGTTTTTCTTAAATTTGATAGGATGGTACCATTTGAAACCTCGTTGTGCATGTTTAGTTTTTAGACTGATCGGATACACCAAATGGCCGACAGGCAGCTATACCTTCATTGACAATGAAGGTTTGTTATCGCTATTTTTCAGTAAGTACTTGAGGGTCTTTCTCAAATTTGTTATGTAGGTTTCCTGTTGACTATAGTTGTTTATGTAGGTTTCCTTTTGACTGTAGTTGTTCATGTTTCCTTTTGAAACGGATCAGATAAACAAAATGTTCAACAGTCGGCCATCTTGGAATTAGACATTTAAGGTTTGTTAGTACTATTGCTCATGAAGTACTTGAGGGATCTTTCTCAAAATTTGATCCTGAGTTGTGCATTTATTTTTTTGAGAGTGGTTATACAAGATGGCTGCATGAAGTATTTTACTTATCATATAGTGATAACCTGTTCTATGTCTTTTACATTAACTACTAGTAGTAAATATGTGAAACGAGAAACTCACTTTGAAGGCTATCTTTTACACACAGCAATACTAGTATTAGGTTAAGATCAAAAGTTACCTGAAAGTGCATTTACTCATGTTAGCCTGACTTGATTAAGCAGATTAGATAAAAGAAGAGCAAATATCTAACTGGCAAAGAACCAATGAAGACGATACAATGGTGGGCACCAAGATCCCTATGAGATCTCTTGTATAGTAATAAAACAAATATCCTATATTTCTGGAAACGGTAAATATCACAACAATTCTAACCTACCTGAAAACTGTTGGTCTGTTCAATAAGATATAAATTAAAAAAATTGCATTTTAATTTACATTTGTCTTTTTATCTTTTAGTTTGTTTGATGTCATAACTTGCGTGTTTTATCTAATTTGTGTTGGCCGTAAAACCCTCCGCTGTGTTGATGGACCGGGACCAACTCAAGAAAGGCATAAATAATACTAACCCTAACCCTTTTACTATGGTGATGTTTTCAATTTTTGATATTTTTCCTATTGCCACAGCAACAGTATGCCAGCAATGACAAATCCATTATTTCATGGGCATATCTCAAAAGCCGTTAGAAATAAACAATTAAACTTTCTCTATTTGCTTATTTTAAAGATACACTTCAGAAGATAGCGGGGATCGAAAGATGTTACCCACTGCATGTATTGTAAAAGCGACTACTGTGGGAACCCTCTGCAGAATTGGGGATTTGAATAAAATCGACCAAAATGTATCTGCTGCTCCCATTTCAATATTCGGGATCTTTACACTTCTACCTACCTACTGATTTTTCCCATTTAGGTAGGAATTTTAAACAGTAGAACTAAAAACGAGACTACAGGTATTTCCTACAACATGAAGAGTTATACTAGATTCATTTCATAACTGTGTGTACTGCAGTTTCACTTGTATCAATTAGTATATAGCTTGCTATTGTTCATAAAATCCAAAGTTGTATGATCACCATTGATGAGCTATGACTGTTAATAGAACAGGTGACACGTGTTTTTTTTACGATTAACGCCTTCTAGCCGCTGGGTAAATACAACGTTTACCTGTACAGATATACCGTCACGGAGCGTTGTCGTTTATGCCCTGAAGGTTAATTAGCTCTATCGCACGTTTCGGGCCTGGCTTGTTCTGCATGACTAAATCCGTTAAGAGAGACAATGCTGCTAGGTATGTAAGTCTGAATGGTTGACCATGCTAAGGTAAAGAGAGACAAAGTAATGAAATGCTATCCTAGATTCCCGTCAGTGGAGGTGAGCGGAAAAGTTACAGTTTCATCAAACATCTATTCATAACTACTTACGTTGGAAGTGATTTGAGAGAGCCGTTATGATTAGGGTTTACATTCGATCTATGTCGCTACATATTTGCTGATGGCGTACGATTTGTCTGATGACAACGGGGATTACACCTATTATGTTATGACCCGTGGTTCGATATACAGAAGACGGATGTTTACCAAATCTATTGAAGACATGTTTGAATCAACATTGCTGCAAAAATGTTCAAGAATGGAAGAGATTCATTTTTGTATATGACTAGGATAGCATGGACCAAATGATGGAGACACCAGCTTGGGTAAAACGTTTCGACGACGATTCAGATTCTAAGCCTCGGCATTCCACCTCTTGTGTTATTCCGTCAACATCTAGAAATACCGAGACCTCGTGGAGTTTTGCAAGTCCGTCAGATCAGGATCTGGTAAGTGAAAACCATCTTAATATTGATTTTCATTTTTTTTTCATTCCTGTTTCATACATGTGTTAGATATATTAAATTACTTTCATACAATATTTTGTGAATAGTTTGCGTATTCTGCTATATGTGTATGGTAAAACGGTTCTCTGACCATATCGGTGATTAATGTTAGGTTATATGTTTAAAACAATTAAAGGTATTATGGTATGTACTTATCTATGCTTTATGCTGTACTAAACTAAGGTATACATGTGTATTGAAATACATTGTACATTGTATATATTGTACTTATGCCAGGTACATAAATGTACTACTAATAATAACAGCAATATGCATGTAAAGCAGATACATATACATGTATGTGTACTAAAATAAGGCATTTACCTGAACTAATACACGGATGGATATGAAGGCTAATTCTGAAATGCTAGCAGACTTAATGTCATTAATATGGTTATTGTAATGAATGAATAATGTAAATATGTATCTTTATATGTATAATTGCGAATTTTATCGGGTAAATTAATGTGTACAATTTTATAACTTGAATGTTGTATGGTGAATCATGTCTTAACTTTTTACACGCGAAATATGTATAATAATAATTCCTTACTTGTATATAATACTTTCTACATTCTAATTGTTAATGTTGTTAAAATGAAACATGTATACTCATGTTGGAGAATTAAATCTTGGGTGGAATGAATTTTACTTGATATATAAGTATCAAAGGTATGTCATTAAGTTATGCGAATACCGGTGCATTATACCATAAGTCTGCGTACAACGTTTTGTCCCTATAGTATATCTGTATCATTAAAGCATGTCTAAAATATACATATGATAGTGCATTATACCGGATATTTACTATTATATCTGAAATATGCGTCAAGTGGTGAAGAACCTTCGAAGTACACGCGTAATGTAAAATATATCTGGAATATATGTAAATAATTGATTAGAGTACGTAAAATGGTGAAGGTTATCTCATATGTATAGGAAATACATATATAATATGATCTTTACATGAGGCATTTCTAACTCATAACGTAATGTACAGTACGTATAATAATCAATTACGCTACGTTTATGACTAAGTGAAGAGTAGGTATACATACAATTACAAACTATGCATGTGGTATACCAAAAAACTATAAAGGATGAGTATTTGAGTAAGTGTTACTATTATTCCATTTACCAAATCACTGCCTGGGCCAGTCCAGTTCAAATATGGAGGGGTGTATGTGTTAAGTCAATTCACCCATTGAGTCAATCGTAAGACTTAGGTAACGAAATGACACTAAAAAGTAGAAAATAAAAAAGTAGTACATTATTCCAGAGAGTAGCACACAACACATATAACTCCTTACTTCAAACACAAGTTGTTATTTACAACAAAAACGTTCCACGTAATGAATTTATGTTCAAATTATTCTTGGGCATGCTGAATCAATGCAAATATATGCACATATAAATGGGTTTGCTTACCATTAGGCATACATGGTAGTGTTTTCCATTGCTGAATTATATTGACAAATATTTATTCGATATAATCTGATCAGATTCCTTCGAAAGCAGTTAATATTTGCAATTTTAAACTGTATTTGAAATAATAATACGAACTATAATTATTTCTTTTAGTTCAGTATCCATTCAATCGTTCTTACCTCATCAAGGAAATTAAACCTAACATCCAGAAATTCACATTATCAATTAGGAGGCCGGAATGTATGCATATTTCAATATCTATGCGCATTTTATGAGTCATAATAACTTTAAATTGAACAAACCGACACCTGTATAAATGTTGGGGAGACCACCATAAATTGTATTCGGAAATGAGCTTTACCCTATTGATGCCAGTAGCTTTGATTCGGAAAATGTAAATCGAGGTTAAACCTGATAAAATTTACTGATTATATGTCCTCACCCATTGTGTTTGGTTTGCCCGGGGGCAGGTCATTCATACAACACTATCACATATTGCTATACACATGTCTCTTACGTTGTTGATCTGACCACTACTGATAACCAGTTACATGTTAGTCCTACTATGTGTCCTCGTACTAGTATGTTCATGGTACTGTAAATCTACTCGTCGCACAACCCAGTCAGGTTCGGGGCGAATGTGGGATCCCCTGCAGAGTTGGGGGTTGTTTCTTTCTTGTCGTCTGTTAGCCAAGAATCGTAAAAGGCGACTATTGTGTGGGTGGCCCCTTGCAGAATCGGGGATTTTCCTCAGTGTCTGCTACCAAGACAATATGGAACAAATCAATCTGTTCCCCGATTACAACACTTAGGCAATGCTTCCTTTTTTGTTACCTATCCTCATAAGTCACTGGCTGTTTGGAGGACGTTACACCCAATATACAATAAACAAAACGACTGTTTCCACTTGTATACTATGTCCACTAATAAATATGCCATATAATAGAAACGTTGCCATATGTACAAATAATTATAAACATAACATAATACACATAAATAACAATAAAAGTGTAAAATGACGCATACACGCATGCGTACCAATAAAGATGGATACCACCATGGTCATATGCATCAATAAACATGAATGAATAGTTAAAAGGACGTTAAACCCTGTACAATCAAAACGAACTTTTTCAAGATGATAGAATCATATAAAGAAGGTGTCCCATATTATTGGGACATGCAAGTACCACTGGTTGACCTTTATCCTTACGATGTGATCAGTTAAAAGTCTCGCATGATAGTTTCAAGGTTGTGATTATGCACATAAACGCAATTCCGTGGACACAGTTTTCATGACCTTGACTGTTGCGAGGACGTAAAACCATGACCAATAACTGTTATCGTAAAAGGAAAAACTGGGCTTCAGCCGGTTGTGTATCGGCTGTTAAAGGGGTTATTTAGTCAAACACACTTGAAATCGATTAGATTCTTAAAATATATATATCTCATTACGACATTTTACGTAGTTGATAATGACATTACGTGAAATTTACGTCATGTATGGTTAGTTTCATCTTTCGTGAAAGCCGATGATATAATTGCTACGACCAAAATAGCGCAATACCCGGGATTTTCAGCGAGGCCTGTACATAACACATGCTTATTACTTCAATTTAGAAAAATTATAATTATCATAATATATAAATCTAATGAGATATTTCTTTTCACAGTTGGCTTTGGATAAAACGAAACAGGTTAAGTTAGGGTATGCACGCAATAGAGTACGGTAGGGAGAATTTCAAACAGAACAAAGTACGATATTAGTTTGTTTTAGAATGAATACCGCATTTATAACGATTATTGATTAGGTTAGATTTAATTTTGCTTAATGTCCTATTAACAGTTAAGATAATTTAAGGACGTGTGCTTGCCTCCTTGTGATGGTGCGGATCTGATGCCGATTTCATAGTGCTATTTCACTGGAATGCCATTCCGAAGGACCACGCACAACATTCCGCCCGGTCAAATTATACTGACAACGGGTGGAACCAGTTGTTGCCATTCCCTTAATGCTGAACATCAGGCAGTAAATAACAACTACCTTTTTTAAGGACTTTGGTATGTTCTGGCTTGGGGACAGAACCCATTGCCTTCCTTACCTGGCTGAACGCTCAACATTCAAGCCAAAAATGAGGTGTTGCCAAGGAAGGCGTTAGGAAATAAAAAGGTAGTTAGAAGTAGAAAGAAAAATGAAGATCCCAAATATTACAATGGGCTCAGCAGATTTATTATTGAGATGTTGTTTGGAAGATACAATTGGTTTAGGTAAAATCTTGGTACTTGTATTCCAAAGAGGTTCGGTGAATCAAGCGAGAATTAACCGTTTCTCCTCAGTTGGAAAGGAAAGACATATTTGCTAATTAGAAATTCAGGCACCTGCCGCTAAAATGTATGGTTGTACAGTTTATGATTTGTTCATTACTGATTAAGAACACCAAGACACCATTGACTCTTGTCAATTTCTCCACATGAATTATTAAAAAGCACTGATTAAACCGACGTCATATTTCGCGATATTTCATCAAAGTGCCATATTGTATGATGCTAGGTCCCGGAATGTGGAAACATCAGGTGGCGAAAAGTCTAATTCTATATAGTAACAAGTGTTCTCTGCCTGTTTCCAAATGGATCAATTTTATTTACTGAAATACGAAACCTTCTTTTATTTTTTAATGAAATAGTAAATTTCTACAATATCTATAACCTTTTACCCTACGGTATGCTATGGCTATATCTATACAGACAAACTGAAAACTGTTGATTTGTTCCAAATATAAAATTTACCATAGCCACCGAAAACCGTTTTGTCATATGTTTTTATTACATTTATTTGGGGCATTTGCTTTACATATTTTAAATGGCCCTTATTATGAACTCTTCTGTGTAGTTTGGCTGTGAAGAATGTAATAATTAAATATGATATATAGTATTCTGCACCTCTACAGGGGCGTATTGCCTTTTTATACTTTTTTTGTGTAAGCATACAGAGTAAATGGGATGTGCGGGTTATTTTGTATGAGCATTTACAGAGTAAGAATGGTAAGATGATGTCTTTAACCTTGGATAAAATGAGCATTTGTATGTCTACATTTTACAGTATAAGTGTTATAAGACATTAAATGCATCAGCATGTAATGAATAGCGGTTGCAGGGTAGTGTTTTTAGCTTATATAATATATAGAGTTTGTAATACGTCAAACGCAGTTTTTTCTAGTAATCACATGGCGTTGTCTATGAACTGACTGACTGATTAATTGTTATCGCTTTACATCTAATTAACACTGAATTGTGAGATTGAACAGGCAGACATCTCATCTCATTGGTTGATTACGAAGTCACTGCAGGAGTTGTATTGTTCTGCTGGTTGTGCTAAGGGAATGTGTCTCATTTACGTCATAAATCGATTTCGCGATGGGCGTGTCCCCTCAAAGAGCTGACAGGTATAGACGTTTAACGGCTGGACAGCTATCCCTCCCACGTACTGACCAACGTGATTTCTATAGTAAATCATCGCTTTGTACATGCTTTCTTTCATGTGTATAAAGATATCTGCAACCATTATTGTATGATAAAAATGGCGTATTGTCATTATTACTTGATTACGATTGGGCAGTGCATGTTGAAGCGACCATTTTCCTAGCATTTTAAGGAATGATGCTCCTTCTATCAAAGACAATGTTGAAAATTGGAAGTTGTTTAACGCAAACTGGCATACATTTGAAAATATCAGCACTGAAATTCTATACTATGACAATTTCGAGGCTGCAGAAGATCCTTTAGAAACTTTCACCAGTAATCTTTTTAAGATAGCCCAATAATGTATACCTAATATATATATGAAAAAACAAAGAATAAATCATGGAATAACGAAGACTGTGATAGAGCCATTAAATGTAGAAACACCGCTTTGAGGCAATTCAAAACAATCGTACGTCCAACAATTTGGATAACTGCAAAATACTTAGAGCCTAAGCTCGACAAACAATACGCTCAAATAAAAAAACCTCTTGGAAATCGTCTAAACACATCTATCAAAAAGGTGTGGGAAATGGTCAGAAGGATCAGTGGGAAAAACCATTAAAAACAACAGGACATCTTAAAACAAAGGGTAAAATAGCTACAACAACATTTGATATCGCAAATGCTTTGGGTACCACTTTTTCTAATAACTCATCCACTAAAAACCACTAAAAAAAAATCCAAAACACTAAACAAATCAAAGAGAAAACCCAATTTCAAAAACATTCCTCCAACAACAACAACTATTATGATTAACAATGTTCACTATCTCTCATGATTCTGCAACAGGACCAGACGTTAAACATTATCAATTCCTGAAACATCTACCCGAATCCTCACTCAAAAAACTTTTCAGATTTTTTAATAAAATATACCAAACTGGCATAGTCCCTGATTCATTGAGAAAACAACTATTATTCCTATTTCTTAACCAGGAAAAGACACAAACGATCGAACGCATGATTACTTCTAGGCTTATATAGTTTTTGGGGTCAAATAACATAAAATCACAACTTCAAAGTGGTATTCGATCCAGAAGAGGTACTAACGACCATTTGGTTAGACTTGAAACCTTTGTGCGTGAGGTTTTTCTAAAAAAGGAGCATCTAGTTGCTGTGTTCTTAACCTAACCCTAGCAAAGGATTACGACACAACGTGGAAATACAGAATCATGAAAGATCTGCACGAAATAGGTATTAGGGGTACTTTACCCAATTTTATTTCAAGCTTTCTATCAGACAGAGTATTTCAAGTTCGGAACGGAACGACACATTTGATCTGCATGAGCAGGAAATAGGCGTGCCACAGGGAAGCATCCTTTCTGTAACACTTTTTGGTCTGAAAATAAATACTATTGTCAAAACGTTATCTCTATCTATAGTTTTTGTATTGTTTAACGGCCCACCGACAATGTAAGTCAGTTAGGGCCTACGATACTGTAAAAAGAGACATTCAAGAAAACAAGCACATCAAACCAAAACTTAATAGCTTAAAATATGTTAAAGGATTAAAGAAAGAAATCAATATCGAACAAATTGGCTGCTCATTATTTTATATTTAATTGTAAATATCAATAGAGTGTAAATAGTCAAATACTATTTGCACCGAAACTGTATCGAATAATCTTTTCATAGACGGTACATCATAAAATCTGTCGCGTATTAGTTTGAAGTCAGCGCATTCAATCATAAAGTGTTTGACTGTAAATGATTAATCGCATGCATGAAAATAAGGCTGGTCTTCCTTACGCAAAATGTAACCATGTGTGATGTAGTTATGGCCTTTGCGTAGTCGCGAGAGGACAATTTCCTACCTGCGCTCTGCTCTACTTGTTGCACATGAACCTGCATTAGGTTAAATTGCAAATAACTTGCTGTTAAATTCTTCAGACCATTTATTTTGCCAATTCGTTTTAATAAAAATTGATATAGAATGTTTAAAATCAGAAAATGGCAGTTTAATATCTTTTGTTTGTAGGTAAAGGGAAATGGCAAAAGAAATTAGGTAAATGTTTTAATAGGATCATCAATGTTTTCTTATTTGTTTTTATTTAAACTGGTTGTGCTAGGGATTTCAAACAGATTCCAATCTGCTTTGTGTAATTACCAGCGTGAAGTGATGTCGTCGATAGGAAAATCAATATTGCTAAGAAAGATTGGGAAATGGTCACTTCCACAAAGGTCCTCACTCACAGACCAGTTATAGTCTAAACGTAAGGAGGGATGGCACAAAGTTAGGTCCATATGTGTGAAAGATCCTGATGATGGATGGGTGAACATAAGTTGGGGATTTATTGTTATATATATATAAAGCATGTTTAGTTATAAAAAATTCTACCAATCGCCCCCTCTCATTGTTATCAGGGGATCCCCAAAGACTGTTATCCCCATTGAAGTCTCCAAGCAGAATAAAAGGGGCAGGTATCTGAGTTACAAGGTTACTTAAGTCATCACACGTAAGTTTAGAACTGGGGAAGATAAATTGAACAAAAAGTTATTGTCAATGAAGCGATATCGATACCGCAACAGCTTGCAGATATGTTTTTAAATGTAATTGTTCTGCGGTATATTATTGTTAACGGCAATGGGAACACCTCCAACATATCTTTTGTTGGTGTGCGGCGGTGTTTTACAGTAGAATGAATTATTTCTAAGTTTAATTTTATCTTTAATCATTATCTTTTGAAAGCAGAAAATGGCAAGTTTATGATCTCTTTACGTGGATGACTTTCTTATATGCTACCGGTCAAAACATATAAATGCTATTAGGGTTAGGGTTAGGGTGAGGGTGAGGGTTAGGGTGAGGGTTAGGGTTAGGGTTAGGGTTACAACTTGAACCCTAACCCTATGAAAACCGTTTTAAATTCTCAACATCAAAACATTTTGTCAATTACATAATATCCATGAAGATCCAAATCTCATCCTTGATGGTCAACCAATTCCTGTAGTCGAACAAACGAAATTCCTAGGCGTCATATTCGATAGAAAGCTGTCGTTCCTTCCACACATAAAATGTCTTAAAGCAAAATGCATGTCGGTTGACACATTTTAAAGGTCGTCTCCCATAACGACTGGGGAGCTGATAGGACTATGGATCCATTTGTTATAGACCGTCGTATTTAACCTAACTGGACACTACATTAGCAGGGCCGCAGACTTACACTTGGAGCGTTAAAAACCACATCATCTGAACACTGTACATTAGCAGGGCCGGAGACTTACACTTGGAGCGTTAAAAACCACATCATCTGCAAGTCTTTACGTGGAAGTAAGCGAACCATCATTATATAACCGTCGAGAGAAATTATCGGTGCAATATGCATTTCAATTAAAGTCAAACCCTTCGAATCCAGCAATTTCGCTTGCTTTTAATCCAAATTACAAAACTCTGTTTCAAAATAAACAAAACTGTAACCCAACCTTTGGTATTCGAATCTCATCCCTTCTTGAAAATACCCAAATTAATATCGACACAATCCAATCAATGTCAACGATTAATATTCCTCCTTGGCTTCTGGTTTCGTCAGAGGTTAATCTCTCACTTCATTAGACATTAAGATCTGAAAACGAATCTTACATTTTTTGTTCGAATTTTTAAAACTGCAGTTAAAATATAAAATATAAAGATGATCATAAAGTCGCCGCGGCAATTGTAACGAAAGTTGCTACTGTTGGATGCCGGCTCCTAATGATGCGTCAATATTTTCAGCAGAAGCCCATGCTATCTATCTCGGCCTTATGCACATTAAATCAAAAGATGTACCACAGTCAGTTATCTATTCTGAGTATCTATATGTTCTACAAGGCCTTCGAAATAAAAAATTGAAGAATATCTCAATCCGAAAAATCTGAACATTTTTACATAATATTACCTCAAAATGTCATATAAACCTTTTCCGGGTTCCTGGACATGCGGAAATACCAGGTAATGAAAAGGCAGATCGTGCTGCGAAAGCAACAATATTACTACCACCTGAAGATTTTAAAGTTCATTTTACTTATTTTAAACTACTAATTACAACATTTATAAGATCACAGTGCAAAATAATTGGAATGAATGCGTAGATAACAAATTACATTCTATTAAACCTAAAATCGGTGAATGGCATCCTAACTACAGTAAGGGGCGTCGAGACGAGGTTCCCTTCCCGTCTTCGGATGGGTCATTTATACGTGATGTCCAGCCTCAATGTATAGCGTGTTAGGAACCATTTACAGCAAAACACTTCTTATTAGATTGTGTCGACTTTAAGTCAACTCGATAACAATTTCTATAAGAACATTACATGTCTGAAATCTCTTTTTAAAAACATAACTGTCCCTTCAATTTTATCCTGAAAGCTGTTTTTGTTTTTAATGAAATTTGAGTCATCATAGCCACTTTCAATATTCAAATTGATGTTTGTCTTTTAACCTTCAAGTTTGTTTGATGTTTTTATTTTGCTTTGGTGTTTTTTTTATACCAGTTGTAGGCCCTAATGACCTATCTATCCTGGTTTGATGGGCCGTTAAGCATTTAATAATAATACCTTGACTTGTAACTATTATTTTTGATTGATGGGTTACATATTAGCGTGACCAGTACCCATGGTGAATGTTGAGTGCATATTCACGTGACGAATATTTATAATCCATCTTTCTATTTAAATAAATAAAATAGATATACAACATTTGATATAGCGCCCTACCTAGCTAACATAAGCCACTCTAAAGCGCTTTACAGTACATAGATATACAATTTGTATACAGTCAATATAATTAGCATATAAATTAATCAACACAATATTGAGGAATTCGCAGGAGCTGCCTTATCAGGCGCTAACTACTCGTTCTATGCCACCTGGCTAATATCTCCATATGTGTGAATGCAAGTGTGTGTGTTGGAGATGTATAGTGTACACAATGGCGTGGACATTATAAAAAAATTATGTATATTGCCTGCTTACATAAACATTAAACGATTGCAGGTCGGAATCAAGAAAAGAATACACCTGCCGTACTCATTATATAATCGTTAGAAGCGGATAATGTTGCAACCCCCTGCATAATTTGGTATTGCTTTTGTGCCCTCTACATGGAGACACAAAAGCGACCAAAATAAATCTGCTGCGTCCATAGCAATATGTTGGATCTCTATATTTCTCTCTACTTCCACTACCTTTTTGTGTCGACGGCATCGCGAGGCGACATATAAGTATTACTTTGTCGGCGTCGTCGGTTGCGTCGTCCAAAACATGATTTCCGTGCGATAACTTGAGTTCCCTAGGGTTGATTTAACTCAAACTTCATTTCAGAAGTTTAGGTGCATTTTTAGTGGAGTTATGCCTCTTTTTTATTGCATATTAAGGGCATTGTATGGTAAATGAAAGAACTCTTTTGTTTTTTAATCAATCCCTTTCAAATTTTGTGCTGTAATGCTAGAAACAATAATGTTCAACATATATCATGGGTTTTTGTGTCAAGTTTCAACATTCTGCGTTTAGGCATATCTGTTTAAGCGAAAACTCAAGCCAAAACACTTTTCTAACTAAAAGCGCTGAGCAGGCGACACATACACTCCCGTGGACTTCTTGTATTTCTAGCACCTTGCTTGGCAAAGCCTCTCTTTTGGCTTTAAGGTAGAGCGTTTGCTTAGGTGCGGAAGGCAATGAGTTCTATCCGGGCCGGAACAAGAGGTTTCCAACATAGTTGCTGTTATTCCTTGCTTAACGGTCAGCATTTAAGGTAATGGCAACAACAATTTAACCCGTTGTCAATGCCCAGTTGGGTGCCTTCGGCATAGTATTTCAACGATACAGTAATCAAACGTCAGCATCAGGTCCGCGCCATCGCAAGGAGGCACATTCACCAAAACACTCTGCCTCCGGCACGCATACATCACTAACATTAAGGCACGTTTTTAAATGACCCTAGCTGTTGATAGGACAATAAACCCTGTACAACCAACAAACCAAGAGGAATATTAAACCAAACATATCACTGATAATGAATGCAACCTGTTCCAGCTCAAACCTTACAGAGCTGCTTGACATTTGAAGACAAAAAATACGTTACCTTCAGGATTGACAGCGCTTTATGAGCAACACGGATTTAAGTTGCATTGTAAAATGAAATTTAAAATCGATGTTGTAATTAATGAGAAAAACGCCATTTAATAAGCGATACTCTATGAATACATTTACAAGGGAAAATGTTTTCGATACTATAGCTACCAACAGGAAACGTAGGTACGGGCCGACATGTTGTCATACTAAGTTATACATAGATGCATTCCTGAATTTGACATTTTGTACTAAGTGAATGTCAGTGACGGTGACAGGTAGCCCACGACTTAAATATTGCTCCAGGTAAATTAATGTCTAAAAATAAACACTGTTGGACAGGAAAGATGTTTTTTGTGATAGGTCTACCTTTATCATATATACAGTTGTGAGCAAACTTAACCTGGTAGCCTAGTGCGCTAGAGTTAACAAGAAAAGTGAACTACAGTGCACAAGCATGAAAACTCCAGTAAACGCACATGTTTTTAATCCGGTGCACATGCTTGTGCACTGGGTTATTATAGTGCACATTTCTCTTTATCATAATAATTGGCTGGTTTTCATCAGAACAAATGGCTAAATTATCTAAGCCTCTCCGCTTTTAATAAAAAATGTAAAACAAAAATACTTGGTATACTCTCAAACTTAAAATCATCGAAGTAATATCCTTAAAACACGGGACTTGTATACTTATCTTATTCTCTGCTTAAATGGAAGTAATATGTTAAGTACATACGCATAAATATATCTAATAAAGAGCGATAACTGTTAAAGTATTAGTACATGTATACTTGTATTGGTTGGTTAAAGTTTATAATACTCTGTCTTATACATACTCATTAAAGTTTGTTTGTTTTTAATCATACATATATATTTATGAGTATTAATTTTGTCTTCATTGATAAGGATATTTTAAGTTTAATTAATTAAATATGATCACAATAGCATATACAAATTATTTTAGTTTGTAACATGGAATAGTCGTGCATGTATGTAACTATCATGAATAAGAAAAATTAAATGTACTGTATATATGAAATTTTCCATTTATGACAGGTAACTTTGGTATTTACGCAAATATAGGGTTTCTTTATCGATCAAGAATATGTATCCATACTGATTCTTTTACAAGTATCTGTCTGAACCCTGTTACTGGAGAAACTATGGCAGGCACACTTTTAAAGGGTGTGTACTGCAGAGGGTATAGGGATCTGATATCAGACAACAGGCACTGAGACCACTGTCAAACCTAAATATCTCTTCTCAGTTTAAACCTTAACAGGCACGGACCCAATGTATAGATGGGGGAGGGCAGATGGTCCAGGGACAATTAGTCCTGGTAGACTAGAGTAAAATAGAGGGATTGGGAGTTAACAATCAATTTTGAAATATTTTCAAAAATACTTAATCACCAATTTAAAGCATTGCGGGCTGGGGTGTATATATATGTGTGAGGTTTCCCTAGTTCCACATGTAAACATTATTGGCGTTTAGTGAAGTTAATGTCATTTTCGTCAAATTCAACAATAAAAAGGGTGAGGAATCTCCATAATAAGGGATATTCGTAAAAGTGTGTATCGGGAATGGTTTCTGGCGGTCCCTAGGGAGCTGTCTCTGCCCCGACCTTTCCAATAGTATCGGGAATGGTTACTCGCAGTCCCTAGGGAGCTGTCTCTGCCCCGACCTTTCCAATAGTATCGGGAATGGTTTCTGGCAGTCCCTAGGGAGCTGTCTCTGCCCCGACCTTTCCAATAGTATCGGGAATGGTTTCTGGCAGTCCCTAGGGAGCTGTCTCTGCCCCGACCTTTCCAATAACTTGATACGCCAATACGAATGGTACATGTACCTTGCAGTCCAGTTGTAATGAAAAAGGCCAGTAAAAAAGTATCATCCGACCTGGTAAAAAATAACACTGGACTGCGGCCTTAAAGGTATTTAAATCAAACTATTAGTTATATTTTATAGGCAATGCCACAGTGAAATTGGGTGGCAAAATGACACGAAATTGAGTTTATCTGTGCTCAATGTTAGTGTAAGTGCTACAACATTTTTATCTTTTTTTGGACATGTACGTTACCTTATCGCGAGGTAAATCCCAGCGTCTGATACTCTCTAACGTGTAACTGGCTAAGTGGTACTAATTGTTCAGCAGAAATAGGTCAATTATCTTTTGTCCTTGAACCATGCAAGTTCAGTAGTACCCAAGAACAGAAATGCTTAAGTGATTTTTGACACCTTTATATTAACAGACTTTCTATAGATACAAAGGAAGTGCATTCTATTTTCTCAGGAAATCATATTTGACCTTCATTTATACAAAAAAGATTTCTAGGATATCAATTTGATGAAAATACTTCATACTGATTTTCGAATGGCTATTGCAAAATATCCTTATTATCTACAAGCTGATATTGAGAAACTTGTTGCTTATTAAGGTCGACACTTAAAAGTTCTCACTGATAACACAAGTCATAATAAAAAGATTATTTTGAAAAAATCATCTATTGAAAATTGATATCCAAATTAAGAGATTTAAATACATTTTTTGTATAGGAATAAGTTATTCAAAGGGAAAGGCAGTGTTGTGAAATGGCTGTCATTTCTTGACCGAGGGACAGCCACAATATCTTACCTGTATGTTTTCACTGTGTACTGATTTACCTGTATATAGATGTACTTGGCGGACAGTCAATGAGCTTGATTAATTGCCGTTAAATCACACAAGGTGACCTTGATAAGGTAGATCCCTTCATAATCCAATGTGACCACAGGCGAATAGTCAATGTGTTATCACTACCTATAATCGCAGGTATATATAACATATTGAAAAGAAAATATCTATCAGCGGGTGGTCATATTGCTTTAGCAACCTTTAAATCGGCTACTGAAGTACTGTTGTAACTTTTTGTTTAAAACTTGAGGTTCCTTTTGATACAAAAACAGTGATACTTTATGTGATCGTTTAAAACTATACAATCAGTCATAATTCGGTAATCATTCAACTAACTCATTTGTGTAACATCCGCAGTTGTACCCCTGGATCCATGAAATTTGTCGTCACTTAACAAGACATAAGTCATTACCACACAGCTGTAAACCTGTTATTACTGTATTACTTCTGAGCTGCTGGTATTGGGGAACACACAAATACTGATATAAGATTGAATAGGAAATCTTATTAACTCATAGGCCATTCACTAAAATATATAAACCACTATTCACCGAGAAACTGCAAAAGCTATCGCCTATTTATGCGCACGTTATACCGCACAGTTTGCCACATCGTTCGCACATGTATACCACATGTACACACATGTACACCACATGTACACCACATGTACACCACGTGTACACCACATGCACACCACATGTACACACATGTACACAACATGTACACCATATGTACACCACATGTACACACATGTACACCACATGTGCACCACATGTGCACCACATGAACACACATGTACACCACATGTATACCACATGTACACCACATGCACACAACATGTACACACATGTACACCACATGTACGCCACATGTACACCACATGTACACCACATGAACACACATGTACACCACATGTACACCCCATGTACACCACATGTACACACATGTACAAAACATGAACACCACATGTACACACATGTACACCACAATTACACCACATGTACGCCACATATACACCACATGTACACAACATGTACACCTCATGTACACCACATGTGCACCACATGTGCACCACATGAACACACATGTACACCACATGTACACCCCATGTACACCACATGTACACACATGTACACAACATGAACACCACATGTACCCCACATGTACACCACATGTACACCACATGCACACAACATGTACACACATGTACACCACATGTACGACACATGTACAAACATGTACACCACATGTACACACATGTACCCCACATGTACACCACATGTACACACATGTACACAACATGTACAACACATGTACACCACATGTACAGACATGTACACAACATGAACACCACATGTACACCACATGTACACCACCTGTACTACGCATGTACACCACATGTACACCACATGTACGCGTCATGTACACACATGTACACAAATGTACACCACATGTACCCCACATGTACACACATGTACACCACATGTACGACACATGTACAAACATGTACACCACATGTACACACATGTACACCACATTTACACCACATGTACACACATGTACACCACATGTACACACATGTACACCACATGTACAACACATGTACACCACATGTACACACATGTACACAACATGAACACCACATGTACACACATGTACACCACATGTACATATATGTACACCACATTTCACCACTGGCTGAATGGTCTATATCGTTAAGCAACAGCAGTTTCTTTTCCCGTATTTCAATAAAAAAGTAAGTTATTTTTTAAGTATTTCTCAATACATCACTAGTGTAGTTATTTTGTGGGTTTTTGTGCAACACTTGCTAAGTTGTATCCATCGTTAAATAAAGCACTTAATTTGTTGCTTTTATCTTATTCCCAATATACTTTTGCTTTGAGGTAGCTTCAGACATTAATGAAATCTTACACAAATGACATAATGAACAACAGAAAGTCACAAGAATCGACACTACGCTGTTGCGATCGTATTTATCCTTCAGCGACGAGTTAGTATAATTAGTATGATTATTTCCCTGTAACGAAACAAGGAAGTTCAGTAAAGTGATGTCGATCTACCAGTTTGAAAAGTATGATAAAGATTATTTACGCATACATGTGTATGGGCTGAGCATTTTAAATACGTATGATGATTACCGTGTAATTGTTTTTGTCTAAGTGTTGTCCAGGATAGTTGCCTGGTCGATTGAATACATTTTAAAACGGCAAAATGCATTGGCTTTATTTATAAACTGAATATTAAATCCCCTTTTTCATTTGTTTCAGAGATCACTACGTAACTCACATGATTTCCCAACTGATTACTGTGATGGATTATCCACGGATAAAGAGTTTCCATGTACTCGAACTGTTCAATCTAACTGTACATTGGCAGAGGAGGAAAGGCGTAAAAAGAAGAGAAGACGACAAATTGATGACACATCAGGGTACAGCACGACATCGCTCAGTGAAATGTCTGAGTTCGAAACTCTCACAAAGAGGGAACAACGACGAGGTCCAAGTAGCCATCAGTTGTATGTAGGGAGGAGACGTCAATCTGCAACTGACGACAGAAGTGATAAAAGCAGAGTGTCACAGTCTACAAGTAGACGTGCAAGTGAAGTGTCGAAGACCCATTCAAGTAGACATTTAAGTGAATTATCAAAAAGTTCATCACGACCAGAATTGGATAGAACACCACACAGAATTCCGAGAGTTCATTCTACTGCGGAAAGCCTTGGGAGTTTACACAGTGGTCGGAGTGCAAGAAGCAATCATACTCATCGGAGTAACCATTCAAAATCACATACGAATACTGTGCAGGGGAAAATGGCTCGTTCAACAGACCATAGCGATCCTTTTGCGTTTATACAACCTGTTCCCGAATCATGTAGTTCACGTTTGCGAAAGACATTGAGACCATGCATGGGGGTGCTCATCATGCTAATTTTAGCTGCAAGTCTCGGAGCTGCTATTTACTTTGCTATAGAATTGAAAAGTAAGTTGCCATTTCTATTTTATTTTAATCAAAACGAGTCCGTTTAGGTTTTCGATAAGTAAATTGATTCTTCTTTATCCACCCGTACTTTTACACTTGTCGCATGTTGTAATGACACATTAGAACATACAAGGTATACACAGGGATTGTTTGAAATCTTGTCTAGTCCCTTCCCTTCACCAGAACGATTTTTCAATTTCTACAAATGTTATTGATTAATATCAAATGATTTGGACAACAGTAAAGCGTATCGAATTCCTTTCCATTAGGTTCTATATAGATACATGTCAGTGAAAAAGGTAAATAGTAGATTTCATATGGTGATGACATATATTTAAAGAGAAATAGCTTAAGTATGAAAGCAATGATGTTAATGTTAACACAAACATTCAAAGAGTAGATTAATAACTTCTATTAATATATCATAATTATATGGATTGGATATGAAACCATTGATTGTACTATTTACACACACATTCAAAATCAAAAAATAGATTAATTAATACCAGACGGATGTTTTGCTCCAATCAAGGTTCATCTAAGGTTCATCAAAATGCGTACCCCGGTCCAAATAGCAAATATCAGCCTATGTTCAAAATCCTTCAAATGCAATTTTTTAATCGTATTTCTTCTGGAGCATATACATACGGAGTGTGGGACGCAGGGCCGAAAGTCGATCGGAAGTCTAAAGAAAAATCTTTAAAACCATTTTCCTTCCATTCAAATAATAGAATTATAACCATATATAATCTGCAGCGTTCATGCAGGGAAATATTGAATGCTGTATAATTTTGTCGTGCTCAACCCCCAAAAAGACAAAAGTCCATCCCTTTGCAAAATCTACAATTAATCGGGAATAAGAGACGGATGCGAACACAGTCATGTAACCAGGATATGAAAATAGGTCAAGCCCGCTTAACCGTTTTGACAATGTTAAGATGCCGACCCTATAACTGTATATGTATCTTTGCTAATAAGAAGAAAATACATTCATGATATCAGGGGTTGCCTAGTCCCGAGGTAAAAGAATAAAGAATTGTGTTTTATATTTCAATACTAAGAGACAAATTCATAAAAGGGGAATTATTTGTTATGTAAATCAGATATTGACCTCTGGTTCCACCAACAACAATCCTTGGAACACATTTTAATGAAGTTACGTAAGGTACAGAGGACATGTGTCCCAAAACACTATAGGATGCACAATACTAAATTAGTAGTTGTATGTTCTATAAAAACCACCTCTCTATAGAAAAAACATTTGTTTTGATAATATATATCTGGCTTCTTTTTACAATCCGTTCTAGTGAAATCAAACTATCGAATCATATACTGTCTAAATATTAATAAACTGTTTATTAGATAATAGCCGGAATAAGTTAAGTATCTAAAACAAGATGCCTAAAATATAAAAAAGCGCTCTTTATAAAAACAGTTTTTTATAATAGCAAACATTATATTATACGAAAAACTCGTTTCAAAATAAAAGCTTTTCTGTAGAGTATCAAACTAGCTATAGTCTTTAAAATAGCAACTGTTCGAAAAACATGAAAAGAATACCGAAGCGGCAGCAAAACCATAATTCGAACTCAAAATCAAAATTAGGACAAAATGTGAATAAAGAAAAGATTACGAAAGACACTCTTGAAACAGTTAATATTTTAAATACAAGTGTGTAATACTTTTTTGTTCCTATTTAAGTATTAGTTTGTCATCATTTTTAGCTCCTGTTCTTTTATACGTGTCATCATTCTCAGTCCCTATTGTATTGTTAGTGTGTCATCATTCTCAGTTCCTGTTGTGATGTTGGCGTGTCATCATTCTCAGTTCCTGTTGTAGTGCTAGTGTTATATCATCATCAGTTCATGTTTTAGTGTTAGCGTGTCATCATTCTCAGTTCATGTTGTTGTATGAGTGTGTCATCATTCTGAGTCCCTGTTGTAGCATGAGTGTGTCATCATTCTCACTTTATGTTGTAGTATGAGTGTGTCATCATTCTCAGTTCCTGTTGTAGTGTTAGTGTTATATCATTCTCAGTTCCTGTTGTAGTGTTAGTGTGTCATCATTCTCACTTCATGATGTTGAATGAGTGTTTCATCATTCTCAGTCCCTGTTGTGGTGTTGGCGTGTCATCATTCTCAGTCCCTATTGTATTGTTAGTGTGTCATCATTCACAGTTCCTGTTGTGGTGTTAGTGTGTCATCATTATCAGCCCCTGTTGTGGTGTTAGCGTGTCATATTTCTCAGTTCCTGTTGTAGTGTTAGTGTGTCATCATTCTCACTTCATGTTGTTAAATAAGTGTGTCATCATTCTCAGTTCCTGATTTAGTGTTAGCGTGTCATCATTCTCAGTTCCTGTTGTAACGTTAGCGTGCCATCATTCTCCGTTCCTGTTGTAATGTTAGGGTGCCATTATTCTCAGTTCCTGTTGTAGTCTTAGCGTGTAATCATTCTCACTTCCTGTTGTAGTATGAGTGTCATCATTATCGGTTCCTGATTTAGTGTTAGCGTGTAATCATTCTCACTTCCTGTTGTAGTATGAGTGTCATCATTATCGGTTCCTGATTTAGTGTTAGCGTGCCATAATTATAAGTTACTGTTGTAATGTTAGAGTGCCATCATCCTCAGTTCCTGTTTTAGTGTTATCGTGTCATCATTCTCAGTTCCCGTTCTAGTGTTAGTGTGTCATCATTCACAGTTCCTATTGTAGTGTTAGCGTGTCATGATTCTTAGTTCCTGTTGTACTCTTATTGTGATATCATCCTCAGTTCCTGTTGTAATGCTAGCGTGCCATCATTCTCAGTCCCTGTTGTAGTGTTAGCGTATCATCATTCTTAGTTCCTGCTGTACTGTTATTGTGAAATCATACTCAGTTCCTGTTTTAGTGTTAGTGTGCCATCATTCTCAGTTCATGTTATAGTGTTAGTGTGTCATCATTATCAGCCCCTGTTGTAGTGTTAGCGTATCATCATTCTTAGTTCCTGTTATACTGTTATTGTGATATCATCCTCAGTTCCTGTTTTAGTGTTATCGTGCCATCATTTTCAGTTCCTGTTGTAATGTTACCGTGCCATCATTCTTAGTTCCTGTTGTACTCTTATTGTGATATCATCCTCAGTTCCTGTTTTAGTGTTATCGTGCCATCATTCTCAGTTTCTGTTGTAATGTTAGCGTGACATCATTCTCAGTTCCTGGTGTAATGTTAGCGTGCCATCATTCCCAGTTCCTGTTGTAATGTTGGCGTGCCATCATTCTCAGTTCATGTTATAGTGTTAGTGTGTCATCATTTTCAGTTCCTGTTGTAATGTTACCGTACCATCATTCTCAGTTCCTGATATAGTGTTAGTGTGTCATCATTATCAGCCCCTGTTGTGGTGTTAGCGTGTTATCATTCTCAGTTCCTGTTTTAGTGTTAGTGGGTCATCATTCTCAGATCCTGTTGTAATGTTAGCGTACCATCATTCTCAGTTCCTGATTTAGTGTTAGCGTGCCATTATTCTCAGTTCCTGTTGTAACGTTAGCGTGCCATCATTCTAAGTTCATGTTATAGTGTTAGTGTGTCATCATTCTCAGTCCCTATTGTATTGTTAGTGTGTCATCATTCACAGTTCCTATTGTAGTGTTATCGTGTCATCATTTTCAGTTCCTGTTGTAGTGTTAGCGTATCATCATTCTTAGTTCCTGCTGTACTGTTATTGTGAAATCATACTCAGTTCCTGTTTTGGTGTTAGCGTGTAATCATTCTCACTTCCTGTTGTAGTATGAGTGTCATCATTATCGGTTCCTGATTTAGTGTTAGCGTGTCATCATTCTCAGTTCCTGTTGTTGTATGAGTGTGTCATCATTCTCGGTTCCCGTTGTAGTGTTAGTGTGTCATCATTCTCAGTTCCTATTGTAGTGTTAGCGTGTCATCATTTTCAGTTCCTGTTGTAGTGTTAGTGAGATATCATTATTAGTTCCTGTTTTAGTATTAGCGTGTCATCCTTCTCAGTTCCTGCTGTAGTATGAGTATCATCATTCTCAGTCCCACTTGTGGTGGTGACGTGTCATCATTCACAGTTCCTATTGTAGTGCAGTCCCTATTGTATTGTGAGTGTGTCATCATTCACAGTTCCTATTGTAGTGCAGTCCCTATTGTATTGTGAGTGTGTCATCATTCTCATTCCTGTTGTGGTGTTTGCGTGTCATCATTCTAAGTTCCTGTTGTTGTTGTATGATTGTGTCATCATTATCAGTTTCTGTTGTCATGTTTAGTTCCTGTTGTTGTATTAGCGTGTCATCATTCTCTGTTCCTGTTGTTGTATTAGCGTGTATCATTCTCAGTCCCTTTTGTGGTGTTGGCGTTTCATCATTCTCAGTTACTGTTGTAGTGTTAGCGAGATTTCATTATCAGTTCCTGTGGTAGTGGTATTGTGGTTTCATTCGCAGTCCCTGTTGTGGTGTTAGTGAGATATCATTATTAGTTCCTGTTTTAAGTGTGTCATCATTCACATTTCCTGTTGTAGTGTCAGTGAGATTTCATTATCTGTTCCTGTTTTAGTGCAAACGTGTCATCATTCACATTTCCTGTTGTAGTGTAGTTTGAGGGTTTGCGTGTCAACATTCTCAGTTCCTGTCGTAGTGTTAGTGAGACTTCATTATCAGTTCCTGCTTTAGTGTGAGCGTGCAGTCATTCTCAGTTCCCGTTGTGGTGTTGGCGTGGCATCATTCTCAGTCCCTATTGTAGTGTTAACGTGTCATTAATCTCAGTTTCTGTTGAAGTGTTAGTGAGATTCCATTATCAGTTCCTGCTTTAGTGTGAGCGTGCAGTCATTCTCAGTTCCTATTGAAGTGTTAGCGTGTCAACATTCTCAGGTCCTGTTGTTGTATGATTGTGTCATCATTATCAGTTTCTGTTGTCATGTTTAGTTCCTGTTGTTGTTGTATGATTGTGTCATCATTATCAGCCCCTGTTGTAGTGTTAGAGAGATTTCATTATCAGTTCCTGCTTTAGTGTGAGCGTGTGGTCATTCTCAGTTCCCTGTTGTAGTGTTATTGTGGTATCATTCTCAGTTCATGTCGTTGTGTTAGGGTGTCATCATTCTCGGTCCCGGTTGTAGTGTTAGTGTGTCATTATTCTCAGTTTCTGTTGAAGTGTTAGTGAGATTTCACTATCAGTTCCTGTTTCATTGTTAGCGTGTTATCATTCTCAGTCCCTGTGGTGGTGATAACGTGTTATTCCTGTTGTAGTGTAAGTGAGATATCATTATTAGTTCCTGTTTTAGTATTAGCGTGTCATCCTTCTCAGTTCCTGCTGTTGTATGAGTGTGACATCATTCTCGGTTCCTGTTGTATTGTTAGTGTGTCATCATTCTCAATGATTATCATCATACTCAGTTCCTGTTTTTGTATGAGTGTGTCCTCATTCTTAGTTCATGTTGTAGTGTTGGCGTGTTATCATTCTCTGTTCATGTCGTAGTGTTAGTGTGTCAGCATTCTCAGTTCCTATTGAAGTGTTAGCGTGTCAACATTCTCAGGTCCTGTTGTAGTGTTAGGGAGATTTCATCATCAGTGCCTGTTTGAGGGTTTGCGTGTCAACACCACAACAGGCACTCAGAATGATGACACACTCACAATACAATAGGGACTGCACTACAATAGGAACTGTGAATGATGACACACTCATAAAACAACAGGAACTGAAAATGATGCCACACTAACACTAAAACATAAACTGAGAATGATGATACGCCAACACCACAAAAGGGACTGAGAATGATACACGCTAATACTACAACAGGAAGTAAGAATGATTACACGCTCACACTAAAACAGGGACTGATTATGATATCTCACTAAAACTACAACAGGAACTGATTATGATATCTCACTAACACCACAACAGGAACTGAGAAATATGACACGCTAACACAACAACAAGAGCTGAGAATGATGACAAGCTAACACCACAACAAGGACTGAGAATGATGACAAGCTAACACTAAAACAGTAACTGATAATGATAGCTCACTAACACTACAACCGGGACCGAGAATGATGACACCCTAACACTACAACAGGGAACGAGAATGAAGACACGCCAACACCACTACAGGAACTGAGAATGTTGACACGCAAACCCTCAAACTACACTACAACAGGAAATGTGAATGATGACACACTAATAATGATAGCTCACTAACACTACAACGGGAACCGAGAGTGATGACACACTCATACAACAGCAGGAACTGAGAAGGATGACACGCTAATACTACAACAGGAAGTAAGAATGATTACACGCTCACACTAAAACAGGGACTGATTATGATATCACACTAACACTACAACCGGGACCGAGAATGATGACACACCAACACTACAACGGGAACCGAGAGTGATGACACACTCATACAAAAACAGGAACTGAGTATGATATCTCACTAAAACTACAACAGGAACTTAGAATGATGACACGCAAACACCACAACAGGAATAAGAATGATGACACACTCATGCTACAACAGGGACTCAGAATGATGACACACCAACAGGAACTGAGAAAGATGACACTCATACTACAAATGACACGCCACCACCACAACAGGGACTGCGAATGAAACCACAATACCACTACCACAGGAACTGATAATCATATCTCACTAACACCACAACAGGGACTGCGAATGAAACCACAATACCACTACAACAGGAACTTAGAATGATGACACGCGTACACCACAACCGGGACCGAGAATGATGACACATTCATACAACAACAGGAACCGATAATGATGACACGCCAACATCACAACAGGAACTGATTATGATATCTCACTAACACCACAACAGGAACTGAGAAAGATGACACTCATACTAAAACAGGAACTAATAATGATATCTCACTAACATTACAACAGAAACTGATAATGATGACATACTAACACTAAAACATGAACTGTTAGTGATATATCATTATCAGTTCCTGTTTCATTGTTAGCGTGTTATCATTCTCTGTTCATGTCGTAGTGTTAGTGAGAGATCATAATCAGTTCCTGTTTTAGGGTTAGCGTGTCAACATTTTCAGTTCCTGTTTTAGAGTTAGTGTGTCATCAATCTCAGTTCCTGTTGTTGTATGAGTGTGTCAGTTGTAGTGTTAGTGAGAGATCATAATCAGTTCCTGTTTTAGGGTTAGCGTGTCAACATTCTCAGGTCCTGTTGTTAGCGTGTCATCACTCTCAGTTCCTGTTGGTGTGTCATCATTCTCATTTCATATTGTTGAATGAGCTTTTCATCATTCTCAGTCCCACTTGTGGTGTTGGCGTATCATCATTCTCAGTTCCCTGTTGTAGTGTTATTGTGGTATCATTCTCAGTTCTTGTTGTAGTGTTAGTTAGATTTCATTATCAGTCCCTGTTTTAGTGTTATCGTGTCATCATTCTCTGTTCCTGTTGTTGTATGAGTGTGTCATCATTCTCGGTTCCTGTTGTAGTGTTAGTGTGTCATCATTCTCAGTTCCTATTGTAGTGTTAGCGTGTCATCATTCTCAGTTCCTGTTGTAGTGTTAGTGAGAGATCATAATCAGTTCCTGTTTTAGTGTTAATGTGTCAACATTCTCAGTTAATGTTGTAGTATGAGTGTGTCCTCATTCTTAGTTCATGTTGTAGTGTTAGTGTGTCATTATTCTCAGTTTCTGTTGTAATGTTAGCGTGTTATCATTCTCAGTTAGCGTATCATCATTCTCAGTTCCTGTTTTAGTGTTAATGTGTCATTATTCTCAGTTTCTGTTTTAGTGTTAGCGTGTTATCATTCTCAGTTCCTGTTGTAGTGTTAGTGAGAGATCATAATCAGTTCCTGTTTTAGTGTTAACGTGTCATTATTCTCAGTTTCTGTTGAAGTGTTAGCGTGTCATCATTCTCAGTTCCTGTTGTAGCTTAGCATGTCATCATTCTCAGTTCCTGTTGTAGTATGAGTGTCATCATTATCGGTTCCTGTTTTAGTGTTAGCGTGTCATCATTCTCCATTCTCGGTTCCCGTTGTAGTGTTAGTGTGTCATCATTCTCACTTCACGATGTTGAATGAGTGTTTCATCATTCTCAGTCCCTGTTGTGGTGTTAGCGTATCATCATTCTCAGTTCCTGTTTTAGTGTTAGTGTGTCATCATTCTCAGTTCCTATTGTAGTGTTAGCGTGTCATCATTCTCAGTTCCTGTTGTTTTATGAGTGTGTCATCATTCTCGGTTCCTGTTGTAGTGTTAGTGTGCCATCATTCTCAGTTCCTATTGTAGTGTTAGCGTGTCATCATTCTCAGTTCCTGTTTTAGTGTAAGCGTGTCATCATTATCGGTTCCTGTTGTTGTATGATTGTGTCATCATTATCAGTTCCTGTTGTAGTGTTAGTGTGTCATCATTCTTGTAGTGTTAGTGAGATATGATTATCAGTTCCTGTTTTAGGGTTAGCGTGTCAACATTTTCAGTTCCTGTTGTAGTATTAGCGTGTCATCATTCTCAGTTCCTTTTGTTGTATGAGTGTGTCATTATTCTCAGTTCCTGTTGTAGTATTAGCGTGTCATCATAGTTCCTGTTTTAGGGTTAGCGTGTCAACATTTTCAGTTCCTGTTGTAGTGTTAGTGTGTCATCATTTTCAGTTCCTGTTGTTGTATGAGTGTGTCATTATTCTCAGTTCCTGTTGTAGTATTAGCGTGTCATCATTCTCGGTCCCGGTTGTGGTGTACGCGTGTCATCATTCTCAGCTCTTGTTGTTGTGTTAGCGTGTCATCATTCTCAGTTCATGTTGTAGTGTTAGTTTGTCATCATTACCAGGTGCCATCATTCTCAGTTCCTGTTGTAATGTTAGCGTGTCATCATTCTCAGTTCCTGTTTTAGTGTAAGCGTGTCATCATTATCGGTTCCTGTTGTTGTATGATTGTGTCATCATTATCAGTTCCTGTTGTTGTGTTAGTGTGTCATCATTCTCAGTTCCTATTGTAGTGTTAGTATATCATTCTCAGTTCCTGTTGTAGTATGAGTGTCATCTTTCTCAGTTCCTGTTGTGGTGTTGGCGTGTCATCAGTTCCTGTTGTAGTGTTAGTGAGATATCATTATCAGTTCCTGTTTTAGTGTTAGCGTGTTATAATTCTCAGTTCCTGTTGTAATGTTAGTGATATATCATTATCAGTTCCTGTTTTAGTATTAGCGTGTCATCATTCTCAGTTCCTTTTGTTGTATGAGTGTGTCATTATTCTCAGTTCCTGTTGTAGTATTAGCGTGTCATCATTCTCGGTCCCGGTTGTGGTGTACGCGTGTCATCATTCTCAGCTCTTGTTGTTGTGTTAGCGTGTCATCATTCTCAGTTCATGTTGTAGTGTTAGTTTGTCATCATTACCAGGTGCCATCATTCTCAGTTCCTGTTGTAATGTTAGTGATATATCATTATCAGTTCCTGTTTTAGTATTAGCGTGTCATGTGGTGTTAGTGAGATATCATTATCAGTTCCTGTTGTGGTGTTAGCTTGTCATCATTATAAGTTCCTGTTGTAGTGTTAGTGTGTCATCATTCTTGTAGTGTTAGTGAGATATGATTATCAGTTCCTGTTTTAGGGTTAGCGTGTCAACATTCTCAGTTCCTGTTGTAGTGTTAGTGAGATATGGTTATCAGTTCCTGTTTTAGTATTAGCGTGTCATCATTCTCAGTTCCTGTTGTTGTATGAGTGTGTCATTATTCTCAGTTCCTGTTGTAGTATTAGCGTGTATCATTCTCAGTCCCTGTTGTGGTGGTGGCGTGTCATCATTCTCAGTCCCTGTTGTGGTGATAACGTGTTATCATTTTCAGTTCCTGTTGTAATGTTAGTGAGATATGATTATCAGTTCCAGTTTTAGGGTTAGCGTGTCAACATTTTCAGTTCCTGTTGTAGTATTAGCGTGTCATCATTCTCGGTCCCGGTTGTGGTGTACGCGTGTCATCATTCTCAGCTCTTGTTGTTGTGTTAGCGTGTCATCATTCTCAGTTCATGTTGTAGTGTTAGTATGTCATCATTATCAGTTCCTGTGGTAGTGGTATTGTGGTTTCATTCGCAGTCCCTGTGTGTCATCATTCTCAGTTCCTGATGTAGTGTTAGTGTGTCATCATTTTCAGTTCCTGTTGTTGTGTGAGTGTGTCATCATTCTCAGTTCCTGTTGTAGTATGAGTGTCATCATTATCGGTTCCTGTTTTAGTGTTAGCGTGTCATCATTCTCAGTTCCTGTTGTAGCGTGTCATCATTCTCAGTTCCTGTTGTAGTTGTCATCATTCTCAGTTTCTGTTGTAATGTTAGCGTGTTATCATTCTCAGTTCCTGCTGTAGTATGAGTATCATCATTCTCAGTTCCTGTTGTGGTGGTGACGTGTCATCATTCACAGTCCCAGTTGTGGTGTTGGCGTGTCATCATTCTCAGTCCCACTTGTGGTGGTGACGTGTCATCATTCACAGTTCCTGTTTTAGTGTTAGTGTGTCATCATTCTCACTTCATGTTATTGTATGAGTGTGTCATCATTCTCAGTTCATGTTGTAGTGTTAGTTTGTCATCATTATCAGTTCCTGTTTTAGTGTTAGTGTGTCATCATTATCAGTTCCTTTTGTAGTGTTAGCGTGTCATTATTCTCAGTTCCTGTTGTAGTGTTAGTGAGATATCATTATCAGTTCCTTTTTTAGTATGAGTGTCATCATTCTCAGTTCCTGTTGTGGTGATAACGTGTTATCAATCTCAGATCCTGTTGTAATGTTAGTGAGATATCATTATTAGTTCCTGTTTTAGNATTCCTGTTGTAGTGTTAGTGTGTCATCATTCTCAGCTCCTGTTTAGGTGTTGGCGTGTCATCTTTCTCCGTCCTTGTTGTGTTGTTAGCGTGTCATCATTCTCAGTTCCTGTTGTAGTGTTATTGTGGTATCATTCTCAGTTCCTGTTGTAGTATTAACGTGTCATCATTCACAGTTCCTGTTGTAGTGTAAGTGTGCTATCATTATCAGTTCCTGTTTAAGTTTTAGCGTGTCATCATTCTCAGTTCCTGTTGTAGTATTAGCGTGTCATCATTCTCGGTCCCGGTTGTGGTGTACGCGTGTCATCATTCTCAGCTCTTGTTGTTGTGTTAGCGTGTCATCATTCTCAGTTCCTATTGTAGTGTTAGTATGTCATCATTATCAGTTCCTGTTGTAGTGGTATTGTGGTTTCATTCGCAGTCCCTGTTGTGGTGTTGGCGTGTCATCATTCTCAGTCCCTGTTGTGGTGTTAGCGTATCATCATTCTGAGTTCCTGTTTTAGTGTTAACGTGTCATCATTCTCAGTTCATGTTGTTGTATGAGTGTGTCCTCATTCTTAGTTCATGTTGTAGTGTTAGTGTGTCATCATTCTCAGTTTCTGTTGTAATGTTAGCGTGTTATCATTCTCAGTTCTTGTTGTAATGTTAGTGAGATATCGTTATCGGTTCCTGTTTCATTGTTAGCGTGTCATCATTCTCAGTTCCTGTTGTTGTATGAGTGTGTCATTATTCTCAGTTCCTGTTGTAGTATGAGTGTCATCTTTCTCAGTTCCTGTTGTGGTGTTGGCGTGTCATCATTCTCAGTCCCTGTTGTGGTGTTAGCGTGTCATCATTCTCAGTGCCTGTTGTAGTGTTAGTGTGTCATGATTCTCAGTTTCTGTTGTAGTGTTAGTGGAGTGTGTCATCATTCTCAGTTCCTGTTGTAGTGTTATGGTGTCATCATTTTCAGTTCCAGTTGTTGTATGAGTGTGTCATCATTCTCAGTTCCTGTTGTAGTGTTAGTGTGTCATCATTTTCAGTTCCTGTTGTAGTGTTAGTGTGTCATCATTCTCAGCTCTTGTTGTAGTGTTAGCATGTCATCATTTTCAGTTTCTGTTGTAGTGTTAGTGTGTCATCATTCTCAGTTTCTGTTGTAGTGTTAGTGTGTCATCCTTCTCAGTTTCTGTTGTAGTGTTAGTGTGTCATCATTTTCAGTTCCTGTTGTAGTGTTAGTGTGTCATCATTATCAGCTCTTGTTGTAGTGTTAGCATGTCATCGTTTTCAGTTTCTGTTGTAGTGTTAGTGTGTCATGATTCTCAGTTTCTGTTGTAGTGTTAGTGTGTCATCATTTTTAGTGTTAGTGTGTCATCATTCTCAGTTCCTGTTGTAGTATTAACGTGTCATCATTCACAGTTCCTGTTGTAGTGTAAGTGAGCTATCATTATCAGTTCCTGTTGTTGTATTAGCGTGTCATCATTCTCAGTTCCTGTTGTAGTATTAGCGTGTCATCATTCTCGGTCCCGGTTGTTGTGTTAGCGTGTCATCATTCTCAGTTTCTGTTGTAGTGTTAGCGTCTCATCATTCTCAGTTCCTGTTGTAGTTTTAGTATGTCATCATTCTCAGTTCCTGTTGTAGTGTTAGTATGTCATCATTCTCAGTTCCTGTTGTAGTGGTATTGTGGTTTCATTCGCAGACCCTGTTGTGGTGTTGGCGTGTCATCATTCTCAGTCCCTGTTGTGGTGTTAGTGTATCATCATTCTGAGTTCCTGTTTTAGTGTTAACGTGTCATCATTCTCAGTTCATGTTTTTGTATGAGTGTGTCCTCATTCTTAGTTCATTTTGTAGTGTTAGTGTGTCATCATTCTCAGTTTCTGTTGTCATGTTTGCGTGTTATCATTCTCAGTTCATGTCGTTGTGTTAGGGTGTCATCATTCTCAGTTCCTGTTGTAATGTTTGCGTGTTATCATTCTCAGTTCCTGTTGTAGTGTTAGTGAGATATGATTATCAGTTCCTGTTTCATTGTTAGCGTCTCATCATTCTCAGTTCCTGTTGTAGTATGAGTATCATCTTTCTCAGTTCCTGTTGTGGTGTTAGTGAGATATGATTATCAGTTCCATCATTCTCAGTTCCTGTTGTAGTATTAGCGTGTCATCATTCACAGTTCCTGTTTAGGTGTTGGCGTGTCATCATTCTCAGTTCCTGTTGTAGTGTTGTTGTATTAGCGTGTCATCATTCTCAGTTCCTGTTGTTGTATGAGTGTGTCATCATTCTCAGTTCCTATTTTAGTGTTAATGTGTCATCATTCTGAGTTCCTGTTTTAGTGTTAGTGTGTCATCCTTCTCAGTTCCTGTTGTAGTGTTAGTGTGTTCATTATTCTCAGTTCCTGTTGTAGTGTTATTGTGGTATCATTCTCAGTTCCTGTTGTAGTGTTAGTATGTCATCATTCTCAGTTCCTGTTGTAGTTTGAGTTTCATCATTCTCAGTTCCTGTTGTGGTGTTAGTGAGATATGATTATCAGTTCCTGTTTCATTGTTAGCGTCTCATCATTCTCAGTTCCTGTTGTAGTATGAGTTTCATCCTTCTCAGTTCCTGTTGTGGTGTTGGCGTGTCATCATTCTTAGTCCCTGTTGTGGTGTTGGCGTGTCTTCATTCTCGTTCCCTGTTGTAGTGTTAGTGTGTCATCATTCACCGCACCGGTTTAGGTGTTGGCGTCTCATCTTTCTGTTAGCGTCTCATCATTCTCAGTTCCTGTTGTAGTATGAGTGTCATCATTCTCAGTTCCTGTTGGTGGTGTTAGCGTGTCATTATTCTCAGTTCCTGTTGTAGGGTTATTGTGGTATCATTCTCAGTTCCTGTTGTAGTGTTAGCGTGTCATCATTTTCAGTTCCTGTTGTAGTGTTAGTGTGGTATCATTCTCAGTTCCTGTTGTAGTGTTATTGTGGTATCATTCTAAGTTCCTGTTGTAGTGTTAGCGTGTCATCATTCACAGTTCCATCATTCTCAGTTCCTGTTGTAGTATTAGCGTGTCATCATTCACAGTTCCTGTTTAGGTGTTGGCGTGTCATCATTCTCAGTTCCTGTTGTAGTATAAGTATCAACATTTTCAGTTCCTGTTGTGGTGTTAAAGTGTCATCATTCGCAGTCTCGGTTGTGGTGTTGGCGTGTCATCATTCTCAGGCCCTGTTGTGGTGTTGGCGTGTCATCATTATCAGTTCCTGTTGTAGTGTTAGTGTGTCATCATTATCAGTTCCTTTTGTAGTGTTAGTGTGTCATCATTCTCAGTTCCTGTTTTAGTGTTAATGTGTCATCATTCTCATGGTGTTAGCGTATCATCATTCTGAGTTCCTGTTTTAGTGTTAGTGTGTCATCCTTCTCAGTTCCTGTTGTAGTGTTAGTGTGTCATCATCCTCAGTCCCTGTTGTAGTGTTAGTGTGTCATCATTTTCAGTTCCTGATGTTGTATGAGTGTGTCATCATTCTCCTGTTGTAGTTTTAGTATGTCATCATTCTCAGTTGCTGTTGTAGTGTTAGTATGTCATCATTCTCAGTTCCTGTTGTAGTATTAGCGTGTCATCATTCTCGGTCCCGGTTGTGGTGTACGCGTGTCATCATTCTCAGCTCTTGTTGTTGTGTTAGCGTGTCATCATTCTCAGTTTCTGTTGTAGTGTTAGTGTGTCTTCATTCTCAGCTCTTGTTGTAGTGTTAGCATGTCATCATTCTCAGTTCCTGTTGTAGTATAAGTATCAACATTTTCAGTTCCTGTTGTGGTGTTAAAGTGTCATCATTCGCAGTCTCGGTTGTGGTGTTGGCGTGTCATCATTCTCAGTCCCGTTGTTGTATTAGCGTGTCATCATTCTCAGTTCCTGTTGTAGTGTTAGTGTGTCATCATTCTCAGCTCTTGTTGTAGTGTTAGCATGTCATCATTCTCAGTTCCTGTTGTAGTATGAGTTTCATCATTCTCAGTTCCTGTTGTGGTGTTGGCGTGTCATCATTCTCAGTCCCTGTTGTGGTGTTGGCGTGTCTTCATTCTCGTTCCCTGTTGTAGTGTTAGTGTGTCATCATTTTCAGTTCCTGATGTTGTATGAGTGTGTCATCATTCTCAGTTCCTATTTTAGTGTTAAATTGTCATCATTCTGAGTTCCTGTTTTAGTGTTAGTGTGTCATCATTCTCAGTTCCTGATGTTGTATGAGTGTGTCATCATTCTCAGTTCCTGTTTTAGTGTTAGTGTGTCATCATTCTCCGTTCCTGATGTTGTATGAGTGTGTCATTTGTAGTGTTAGTGTGGTATCATTCTCAGTGTCATCATTCTCAGTTCCTGATGTTGTATGAGTGTGTGATCATTCTCAGTTCCTGTTTTAGTGTTAATGTGTCATCATTTTCAGTTCCTGTTTCAGTGTTAGTGTGTCATCATTCTCAGTTCCTGTTGTAGTGTTAGTGTGGTATCATTCTCAGTTCCTGTTGTAGTGTTAGCGTGTCATCATTCTCAGGTCCTGTTGTTGTGTTAGCGTGTCATCATTATCAGTCCGTGTTGTGGTGTTGGCGTGTTATCATTCTCAGTCCCTGTTGTGTAGTGTTAGTGTGTCATCATTCTCAGTTCCTGTTGTTGTGTTAGCGTGTCATCATTATCAGTCCCTGTTGTGGTGTTGGCGTGTTATCATTCTCAGTCCCTGTTGTGTAGTGTTAGTGTGTCATCATTCTCAGTTCCTGTTGTAGTGTTAGTGTGGTATCATTCTCAGTTCCTGTTGTAGTGTTAGCGTGTCATCATTCTCAGTTCCTGTTGTTGTGTTAGCGTGTCATCATTATCAGTCCCTGTTGTGGTGTTGGCGTGTTATCATTCTCAGTCCCTGTTGTGGTGTAAGCGTGTCATCATTATAATTTCCTGTTGTAGTGTTAGTGTGTCATCATTATCAGTTCCTGTTGTAGTGTTAGTGTGTCATCATTCTCAGTTCCTGTTGTAGTATGAGTCTCATCATTCCCAGTCCCTGTTGTGGTGTTGGCGTGTCATCATTCTCAGTTCCTGTTGTAGTGTTAGTGTGTCATCATTCTCTGTTCCTGTTTTAGTGTTAGTGTGTCATCATTCTCAGTTCCTGTTGTAGTATGAGTGTCATCATTCCCAGTCCCTGTTGTGGTGTTGGCGTGGCATCATTCTCAGTTCCTGTTGTAGGGGTAGCTTGCCATCGTTCTTGTTCTCTGTTGTACCTGTTTACCTGTTTACCTCTTCGTCGACACCGTTGTTAGCTTAAAGTAGCTAATATAGGCGCATCTTGTGCGGTAACATACTGTTAACCGGTTGTGTAGCATCAAAACTGGGATAAAACTTAAATTGTGACCATCCCAGTTCTTTATTTTCCGTTTGTGATCATTGAAAATTCCCTGTATTGTATTAGTGCCACCGTACTGTTTGTTTATTTTCTTTAATCCTAACAATGTTTTAATTTTTGCAGAAACACATGAAGATGAAATAGGTAAGTGCACTGCCATATAAATTCCAGCATCATATGACAAGTGATCGAAAATGTCCAATTTCGAGCAATATGTAAATGATTAATAAATCAACAAATCTTAATAATTAATTCAAGAAGTTACAAACAACCTGTAGGCCGGTGACCGAGAAAAGAACCCCCTCGTAGAATACGGGATTCCCCTCTACTATGGGACACACAACCGACCAAAATCAATCTGCAGAACTCTTTGTAATATTCGGAATCTTACTTTTATTTCCCAATGCCCGGGTTGGCAACACCTCACTTGTGCCTATTTTTATTAGCTGTTGATAGGACGTTAAACCCTATAAATCAATCAATAAAATAGTATTAGTTACAATCTAGCATTAACCAGGTTTAATAGTAACTATCTTGATACCTGATTGTTTTTTAAAATATCTTTAACATACTGGTATGCATATAACAGTTTAATCAACGATGATGAAAATCATCACATACGTACATACTTTGGTAGATAAAACTGATTGAGCACATCTTTTGGTCAGATAAACAAATACATGGCGTTTCCAAAGTTTGTAATTTCATTTGTAAGGCTACACTATACAATCACCTTGATCATCATGGTGCTTATATTGGATGGGCAGTAGGCGTACTCTTTTGCGATATACTTTGATCTGAGGGAAAACATATACATGATATATGAACACTCGACATTTTTTTGGCATACAAGGCCTATCAGATAACAACTCCCTCTTGTCTCCATAACTCGACTAATCACCTCACACTCGTCCTTTCAAAGGTGTATGCTTGTCACTGTTCAGATTGAATACGGAATGTTCTGGTAAAGACTGTTATGCATTGACTCATTGTAATAATGTAAATTTGTTCTTATTACAATTTCACCGTCATGTGTTTTGATTTATACAGGTCCTTCTATATACTATTTATAGTTTGTTTTATATTTTTCAAATAGGCCATGTTTAGTCTTTAAATCACCTATTATATATAACATAGCAGTATTACCCCGATCTATAATACCAGCATGGCGGTGTTACCTGAAATAAAATACATTGTACTAATAGCATGGTATCACCTGATGTATAATACTAATATAGTGGTATCACCAGATATATAATACTAACATAACGGTATCACTTGATACATAATACTAACATAGCGGTATCACCTGATATATAATACTAACATAGCGGTATCACCTGATATATAATACTAATATAGCGGTATCACCTGATATATAAAACTAACATAACGGTATCACCTGATATATAATACTAATATAGCGGTATCACCAGATATATAATACTAACATAACGGTATCACTTGATACATAATACTAACATAGCGGTATCACCTGATATATAATACTAACATAACGGTATCACCTGATATATAATACTAATATAGCGGTATCACCTGATATATAATACTAACATAGCGGTATCACCTGATATATAATACTAACATAACGGTATCACCTGATATATAATACTAACATAGCGGTATCACCTGATATATAATACTAACATAACGGTATCACCTGATATATAATACTAACATAGCGGTATCACCTGATATATAATACTAACATAACGGTATCACCTGATATATAATACTAACATAGCGGTATCACCTGATATATAATACTAACATAACGGTATCACCTGATATATAATACTAACATAGCGGTATCACCTGATATATAATACTAACATAACGGTATCACCTGATATATAATACTAACATAGCGGTATCACCTGATATATAATACTAACATAACGGTATCACCTGATATATAATACTAACATAGCGGTATCACCTGATATATAATACTAACATAACGGTATCACCTGATATATAATACTAACATAGCGGTATCACCTGATATATAATACTAACATAGCGGTATCACCTGATATATAATACTAACATAGCGGTATCACCTGATATATAATACTAACATAGCGGTATCACCTGATATATAATACTAACATAGCGGTATCACCTGATATATAATACTAACATAGCGGTATCACCTGATATATAATACTAACATAGCGGTATCACCTGATATATAATACTAACATAGCGGTATCACCTGATATATAATACTAACATAACGGTATCACCTGATATATAATACTAACATAGCGGTATCACCTGATATATAATACTAACATAGCGGTATCACCTGATATATAATACTAACATAACGGTATCACCTGATATATAATACTAACATAGCGGTATCACCTGATATATAATACTAACATAACGGTATCACCTGATATATAATACTAACATAGCGGTATCACCTGATATATAATACTAACATAACGGTATCACCTGATATATAATACTAACATAGCGGTATCACCTGATATATAATACTAACATAACGGTATCACCTGATATATAATACTAACATAGCGGTATCACCTGATATATAATACTAACATAACGGTATCACCTGATATATAATACTAACATAGCGGTATCACCTGATATATAATACTAACATAACGGTATCACCTGATATATAATACTAACATAGCGGTATCACCTGATATATAATACTAACATAACGGTATCACCTGATATATAATACTAACATAGCGGTATCACCTGATATATAATACTAACATAACGGTATCACCTGATATATAATACTAACATAGCGGTATCACCTGATATATAATACTAACATAACGGTATCACCTGATATATAATACTAACATAGCGGTATCACCTGATATATAATACTAACATAGCGGTATCACCTGATATATAATACTAACATAGCGGTATCACCTGATATATAATACTAACATAGCGGTATCACCTGATATATAATACTAACATAGCGGTATCACCTGATATATAATACTAACATAGCGGTATCACCTGATATATAATACTAACATAGCGGTATCACCTGATATATAATACTAACATAGCGGTATCACCTGATATATAATACTAACATAGCGGTATCACCTGATATATAATACTAACATAGCGGTATCACCTGATATATAATACTAACATAGCGGTATCACCTGATATATAATACTAACATAGCGGTATCACCTGATATATAATACTAACATAGCGGTATCACCTGATATATAATACTAACATAGCGGTATCACCTGATATATAATACTAACATAGCGGTATCACCTGATATATAATACTAACATAGCGGTATCACCTGATATATAATACTAACATAGCGGTATCACCTGATATATAATACTAACATAGCGGTATCACCTGATATATAATACTAACATAGCGGTATCACCTGATATATAATACTAACATAGCGGTATCACCTGATATATAATACTAACATAGCGGTATCACCTGATATATAATACTAACATAGCGGTATCACCTGATATATAATACTAACATAGCGGTATCACCTGATATATAATACTAACATAGCGGTATCACCTGATATATAATACTAACATAGCGGTATCACCTGATATATAATACTAACATAGCGGTATCACCTGATATATAATACTAACATAACGGTATCACCTGATATATAATACTAACATAGCGGTATCACCTGATATATAATACTAACATAACGGTATCACCTGATATATAATACTAATATAGCGGTATCACCTGATATATAATACTAATATAACGGTATCACCTGATATATAATACTAACATAGCGGTATCACCTGATATATAATACTAATATAGCGGTATCACCTGATATATAATACTAATATAACGGTATCACCTGATATATAATACTAACATAGCGGTATCACCTGATATATAATACTAATATAACGGTATCACCTGATATATAATACTAACATACCGGTATCACCTGATGTATAATACTAATATAACGTTATCACCTGATATATAATACTAATATAACGGTATCACCTGATATATAATACTAATATAGCGGTATCACCTGATATATAATACTAATATAGCGGTATCACCTGATATATAATACTAACATAGCGGTATCACCTGATATATAATACTAGCAAGGCGGTATTTCTGATATATAATTGTAAGATATGAAATAAACATGTCATATTATTCACAAACCTCTAGGCGTGTCGACATTGTCACTTTACGTGGCCTCGATGCGGAGATATATTAAATTATCTACTGTTTTAATTATAACATTAATGCCACAGGTGAAGACACCGATGAGGAATTGTTTTAATGGGCGAGTTGAAAAGTCGTGCTTATCTAATATCTTGATAGTCTAGCGAGGGGCGTCATGTAATATTGTTGTGCATATATTTGGCATTCTCTTCAAAGATAAAGTAATATGTGTTGTTGTATACTTATTAAATGATATTAAATTCAACGATCCAGACACTACTTAACGTTAGTGTTGCCCACTCTGATTTACACATGTTGGTGTGTTTGGTGTACATGTGCTTTTTGGGCCTGCTCACTAAGTAGCATTACCAAGGCAGCTTAGTCACGATAGTTGGGATATAAATATTTCTCTCTACGTCTAACTACCTTTATTTCCTAGCGCCTTACTTGGCAATACCTCGCTTTGGCAATGGGTTCTGTCCCCGTCAGTCAGTTTGATCAATGGAACAAAACATCTGAATGTAAGCTAAATTAGCCACTAAATGAAATGTAACTAAGATGTAGTTTGACAATGCTATAACATGGGATTGGATTTACAAGTCATCTTCATTACGCATTATTTGTTTATATTGAAGAAAGGGGGTTATATCAACGCCAAAGTAGTCACCTATGCGACAATGTTTATGCACCTTCTACCGATAGGTAAATTGTCCGGAACACGTTCTATTTGAACATTGACGATTCTGTCACGTAGGGTTACGAGTAAACGATGTGAAACACTCGTTCAATCTTGTTTGGGAAAGAAGCCATTTGATGCTGAAGCTTTCCGACACATTAATACAATGTTCCTACGAAACAAAACAGGTTTGATGATGAGTCATCTCTTGATTACGATAAAATACTATTTTATTACATATCCGGATTATTTTATGATCAATGCTTTTGAATTTACCCTTCTTTTCAGAAATGTTAAGGGCCAATTTAGCTGTAAAAATAAAGAAAACGAGATATGGTAAACCACTAGATGAACTGATGCAGTCTGATTTTAAAGGGCTCGCCTTAGACTACTGCCAACAGGTAAGCACCACAACAAAGACATTTTTACATTTTTTTTGAATTGAGTAATATTGTTGATTTGCATTCTTCGCTATGATATGTTCTGTATTAATACAATGTAACGGCGCATCAATTTGAGTATCATCAGATCAACTGAAAACAAGGTCACAGCCAGTTATAATATTTACAAGTATAAAAGGTCAGTTTGCCATTCAACGAATATAAACTGAGTTTATTGCTCTATTTAAATAGCCAAGAATGATCTGAAACTACGAATATTATTTAAAAACTGTTACTGAAGTTTTTGTGTTAAAACTAAAGATGGGTTATCTCGCTTTGTAAACTAAAGATGAGTTACACACTTTGTCACCCTTCAGGTCAGGGATCGAAAGAAAATGTATCGTAAGAGGCGACTAATGCAGGAACCCCCTGCAGAATTGGGGATTTGCATTTGTGCCTTCAACTTGGCGACACAAAAGCGACCAAATTGAATCTGCTGGACCAATTCTAACATTTGGGATATTTATCTTTCTTTCTACTTCTACATTCCTTTTATTTCCTAGCGTCTTGCTTGGCAATAACTCGATTCTGACTTTAATGTTGAGCGTCCGCCCTGGTGAGGAAGGCAAACGGTTCTGTCCCCAGGCCGGGACATACCAAAAATGGTAGTTTTTATTCCCTACTTAACGTCCAGCATTAAGGGTAATGCTGGGTGCCTTTGGCATTGGCTTTCAGTGAGATAACACTAGAGTAGCCATCAGACCCGCGCTATCACAAGGTGGCAATGACCCCAACATACCCTCAAACCGTTTAGTTATGTCTACATTTGCTTTATACAACCTTATAATCTGTTGAGGTAATTTAAAATGTATTTTCCAGATGGACAGGTATTATCAACGCAGTCATTTTAAATCCACGTACAGAGGCTGCGAAGTCATTTCCATCAAGTAAGTAAAAAACAACTATTTTAATAATTCTTTCAAAACTTTGAAAACGCGCATCACTTTGTTGTTTTCGGACGGATTAATACCTGAATATATGTCTAAAACGGTAACTATTTAAGTAGCTCTTTTTGTGCTGATATGGAAATGTGTATCAAACATCTTGATCAATACAAATAGGTATGTCAATCTTCTTTTCCTAAACTAGGATCAATCTTGTCTGCCTCTGGTTTCGTTGTAAGAACGACAGTGATTGGATGAGGCATATCTTGAATATTTTAATTTAATCTATAACCTTTGTGAATTATGATGGCTATTTTATCAACACCATTGTCAAAGTACTCATAAAAACTTAATTAAATCAGCTGATTAGTTTGAGAAACGTTTGCTTTTGTAAATAGCATATTAAACCAGGAATGGTAAACACATAAACTGTAGTAGCATTGACCGTGCGATCAATTAAAGCCAAAGAAGATTTGTTTTCGAATCCATAAACTAAAATTGTAACAGGGTAATTAGTTTGACATTTTTTTTGCTTTTATTTAAACTTGACTATCACATTCGTATGAGTTTTTTCAGGTGTTGTTCTTGCTGGTCCGTCCGATTCGGGACTGACGTCGTTCATTTAAATATTGATGAATTACTTGTTACAAATGTAACACATTAAGTGTCTGAATAAGGTAAATTAGTCAATGTCAGAAAGCAAATATGATTTGTCAGGAATTCAGGAAGGAGGTCCCAGTACAAATTATAATATCACTTTACCTTGTCAAAAGACAAGTGAATACTCAACAATAGTAATTCATTAAGACGCGTATTCCGTGTCAATATGTTTGTACTGTAAGCAAACCAACAACATATCAGTTTTCTGAGAGTAACTAACACTTGTCGATGACCCAATCAGAAAAAGATCATTACAGATAAACGGTTTTCCTGAGTTTCTGATATTTTGAAGCTAAAATTTCGTTAATTAATGAATATTTGCACAACATGTATCTGTTGAAATTCATCCACCATATATACATATGTTTAACGTTTTCACCTCCCATCAGTACAGCATTACGAGTACCATTCGAAATCAGAAGGTTGTCATCGTGTAAACTTAAATGGAAAGGTCAAAAGTTAGTTAGGAAAAACATGAATATTAAAGGACAACACTTGATTATGACAAGCACGAAATGGTTCTATTCGTTAAAAGTGACGAGTTCCGCTAAACAAACTATAAAGAATGTGTTCTGGTTAAAAACTGTCCTATCCTCCCCTCTTGATGTTGGACGTTACATATTTTGCATATCGTACTTCTAATAATCCCTTTTTATATTATTTTAGGAATGAGCATATCAACTTTACTCTTTTCTTCATGGAAAAAGATGCAACAACGAAGGATATTATATCAGTCATAGAAACTGCCGCGCCAAAAGTGGATGAGTCCGGACAATCCGTTGCTGTGGAAGATAAGTTTGAAATAGAACTTGAAAACGTTAAAATAACTATAGAGCATAAACGGACACCTGTTTCGTTCAGTAAATTGAGTAGCGACTCCCATTCTGAAGATGGATATCCAGTGAAAAACTCCAAAAATGAAAACGCGAGGTCAGGATCTTCCTTTGGAGGTGATCGAAGCACCAGTAAGGCACAAACCACAACAACGGTGACCACGACTACTACCACACGAACAACGACAACACCGGCACCATCTAAAACCGGTACATTTACTTGTAAAGTTATAGTTGTAACACACACATCACAAAAAACACTTAAAACACAAACGATATACTAAACTAGCATTTACACTGTTCGAATCCAGCTAGAGACTATGTATAAGAACAACTCGCGTACATACAAATATACCACATGTTATCTCATGCAACGTTACAATCGCAAATAACCATAAAATCTCTAAAACAGGTACGAACTGTTTTATATTTTACATATACATCGCCGTCAATCTGTATACATATAATCAACACGGTAGACACAACAGTAAAAACAACGGCACAGTTACAACACAGTTACGGACCGGGGTCTTTCTGCCGTGTCTTCTACCAAGGGGACATTGAATCATAGCATTTGATCTGCTGCCCTCACTGTAACATTTCAGATATTTACCTTTTCTTTTCTCTCCTTCCTACTCCTTACATTCGGCGTATCTCCCTGGGCATCCGTTTATGCAAGACATTTGATATTGCGAAGCATGGTCGCTGAACTTCTTTTTATTCAAAGACAGAACATCGTCGATATAATTCAGTGTTCAGCTTAAGGACTTGACTACGTTTTTGCTACCAGTCCTGATAAACTCATCAATGTAATCAGTTTCATATGAAAACAAAAACAAAATAGGTCAGAGGAGGGGCACAGTTTTCCCATATGAATACAAAAAGCGTGCTAGAAATTCTTGTCCGAACTCAACAAATATATTTTCAAACAGGAACAATTTTTAATTTTCATCTTTGGCATTTGTTGTACTTAACACAAAATATGCTCGAAAAATATAGCAACTATATATTTTTTATAGTAGTACATATTTCCGTGAAAAAACACTCATTTATCAAGAGAACGACTGCGTTCGTTCAGTCTGGTACTAGTTCTAATGTGAACTTTGGCTTCCACTATTTACTGTGTTAACATGTGACGGTTAGTTCGGTATTCAAGAGCTTGCTCCGAATATCATTACGTCCTTAATAAACGTCGACTGCTGACGGAAACACTTGCAACAAAAGGTATACAAAAACGCAGGCTGATGAAGACTATGAATAAGTCTTATGATCACCATCATGCTATCTTTCTTTGTGATATGAAGGTCGATGTTTTGTTTTATACTGGCTCGGGTGCAGTGTTATTGTGTTGCCTTTACCCGATTTCTTGATGAGAGGATGTGACATTACTTGGATCTAATCTAGATATTTATGGCTGTTTCGTCGATGACGACAAGACGATAACCGTTTCGGAACACGTTTGCTTTGTTCATTGTTTATCCTATTATGATCGAGTTTGAGTTCGGATAATGCTGTTGTTAAAACCTTCAGTATTTTCATGTTATTTGCTAAAGTGATTTCAGCAAATATTCATTGATTTCAATATCTTTAATTATAAAAACAAAGAGAGCGTGTGTACAGCACAAAATAAACTGTAATTTGAACTCAAATTCGAAGACATTATAGAAGAGTATCAAAACGGTAGATTAACATAGAAGCCTAAAAAAGAAGAAGAGACCAAGTGTTCAAAAAGAATTAGAAATATCTTCGTCGCCGACATTCGCCCAGTTAATTTAGACCAATCCAAAACGTCAAAGCAAAATACGGCACACTAATGAGCATAAATAATCAAATCGTCCCATATATCAGCCACGACACTCGCATGTTACCCAATAAGATCATGAGTATGATCATGAAAAGTGCCAATAGTCTTCATCAACTAGCAACATTCGAAACCCTATGTAGTAAGTTTTACGTTCAGCAGTCGTCATCCATCACGGAAAACGTGATACTAGAGCAAACCTTCGGATACCAAATCAATTTTGACATGTTAACCGCGTTGGTTGTAGAAACATGAAACGTGTTAGCAGGAAGCATATTAGTCATAAAAAACGGTCATACTGTAATGTTCGAAGTGCTTATGTGTGTCGTGTAGGTATCGGTGACATATACATCCAAAAGTAACATATTCCTGATTTATAATTTTATAGTTTATTTTCCCCCTCTTTTTAACGAAACAGCTAGTTTTGCTATTTTACTTTTATAATTTGTCACATCCTGCATATCTTAAGGAACAAATATGATGACAGCGCCTGTTGGCAGCTAGTTTGACTGATCATTATACCATCAGTGTTATCGTACTTTTGTAACAAGATATGAACGAATCATTTACAAATTAAGAAGTAAGTGTTTTTACATTAAAAAACAAAATATCCATTATGTGTCATGAAACGCCAGCCATTCTCGAATATAAGAATATAATCATATGCTTTCTCGATTTTTCAAAAATATAAAGGTAATTTGACGCCTTCCTGCTATCAAATAACATCTTGTTCAGGAGCGGGAACAATTTACAATTCAAGCAATTTGTCGTTGGTAAAATCCTGCTACAATAATTTTTCCCTTAAATGATGATATTTCGTTGTATGGCAACGTTGTATGGAGCTAAGACCCCCCCCCCCCAAACAGGCAATCAAACAGATCGAGCTTCGTTGAGCATAGATAGTGAATTTATGGTTACAATGAAAAAAGGAAAGTCTTCAATGTAGAAATGAAACACAATTAAAAGTTCTTTTCTAATGACAATACCCTAGTGTTTGTAGTGAACTGAACAAAAATAACCCCTAACCTACCCTAACTTCTTAAACTTAATATGTACGGCTTTTAATTCAGTAAGTAGTATGTACTGTGTTAGTATTGTAATTTGCTGATATGTTAAACATGAAACTGTATTACTTTAACAATGCTTGCGTATGTTCCAAGCATTTGTCTTTCCGGTGTTGCTACCGAAATATTATTTTTGTCTTTTTTTTCACGTTGCAGATTTAGCGTGGACACCTTGTGCTTTTAAAAGTGGTTCATTCTATCCCCATCCAAAAGCGTGTAACAAATACTTCCAGTGTGAGCACGGCAAGTCTCGACTTCAAACCTGTACTGGAGATTTACTGTTCGACATCACCTCCGATGTGTGTGTAGAGGACAGAGCAAACCTGGTGTGTCCGGATGGAGCTGCTGCACCACCAGCGCCACCTACAAGTCCAGCTTCCGTTCGGATCCAGGACACGAGCTCCACAACTCCCACCACACAGACACTTCATCCAACGTTGCATAGTGAAAACAGCAGGAATAACAGTTCGGTGACGTCATCGATTTACCCATCACGACCCGGTAGGTTTGGCATAGAAACCTTTCTTAGTGTCGCGTTTAACGTACATATCCTTCCGAATCTTCTTATTTTGCCCTGTGTGATGGTTGACGTTTTATCGGGTTTAGCTTTAGTTAAAAACAGAACTTTCCATTCAGAATATTTTGTTTTATATATATGAAGCACAATAGGAATTGCGCAACATGCATAGCCTATACAAGTCCTCTCCTTAAACTGTACATACACATCATATATAAATAAAAAATGTATTAACGTTATGTTTTTGTTCTCTAATTTTCAATTTTCTGCATACACACGTTATTCTGTCTTGGTTTGTAAACCGTAAAGAAAAGTTTGAATATAAAGCGGAATAATGTCACTAAGTGCAAAGAAGAGTTACGGAAGAGTTGTCTATGAATAACCCTAACCCTAACCCTAGGATTTTAACATACCAGAGATTAAATAACTGGCAGAATTGCTTAATTGGCATGTTAATGGTATGTTCAGTTGTCTATCACCATAATATTTAAATCAAGTATGACATAGGGGTTGGGCATCCATATCAAGTGGTCATAAGCACAACTTTTTGGGAGATCCACGATATATCATGATGGGAAACAGACAGGAAGGATCAGTCAAATATGAAATATGGTTTGAGAAAACATCCAATAGTCCATTATTTCAAAGTTTTGCAATTTCAAAAGTATACAGATTATTAGGCTGAGTTAAGTCGGAGACATGAGATTGACGTTCGTTGTTTAATATCTTTAAAAGATGTAATGTTTAAATGCAAATGTTTGGTGTTCTTTTTTTGCTTAGTGAAATAAGGCCAGTTAATTAAAAAATATCTCTAATCCCACGTATTAAACACGTTATGATACGTGCTGTGATAAGTTGGATTTAATCCAAATCCTGATCTTCTCCTTTCGGTACAGTTTGCCAATACAGTACTCGAGTATTCTAAGACGTACAAATGTAATGTTTTTAAATTAACATTTTAAGTATATATAATCTTTCATATGCTTTGTCATTAATATGATTAATACAAGTAGCAAACCTATGCGAGAAAGGGTATGCGTTTTCACTTGGTCAATACAATGCCATAAACCAAACCCAACCAAACAAATGATAATTTAATTACTCATACATGTGACTGTTAGATAAATGATGAAATGTCTGGTTTCAAAGTGCACTTTATGCACCTCTTATAGTATAACTAGTAATACCTGTTACTGTACAATAAATAGTCAAACTGCTTTTATTTTTGTAGCTTACTCCCGAACACCGTGTGCGACAGGAAAACCTGGTCAACTTTTCCCCCACCCTGACAACTGCCTTAAGTTTATCCAGTGTATCGGACCTAATAAGGGCGTGGTACAAAAATGTGCAACAGACCTCGTGTACGACCCTGAAACCATGGCATGTATATTCCCGCGAAACCTTGAACTAATGTGTCCTGATCTTGTTCCTTGCGACGGAATTATCCGTGGATATTTTCCCCATCCGTACGTCTGTTCAAAGTACATTCAGTGTGAGTCGGGGAGTGAGGTTGTCCAGTCCTGCAACGTTGGTCTTGTATGGGACCCGGTGATTAATTCTTGTGTGTTTAGAACTCCGTCGAGTATTTGTCCAAATGCAAACAAACCCGTGTAGTGGGACATATCTTTTAATTAAGAATAACACGAAACCAGCTATATTTCCAATATTCAATAAGTTGGTGTCTAGATGGTACGAAACAAGCGCATTGATTTATATGTACATCTGTATGAGATATGCATGTATATATGTATATCTGTCATGTATAGGTCTTAAGTGCAGGAAAACTATATGAAATGATAATAACAATATAGTTTAAAATATTCCGAAAACAATCAAAATAAATAATACATATAGTATAATTTCTTAATTACTGTGCTTTATTCATCCAAATTCGTCAATCAATATACAATAATAGGTAATAATCCCGACCACGCAACTTTCGTCACATGTAACGAACATCAAGAATATGTAACCTCTTAGTCCACGTTCCATTTTTAGGTCACCTGATCTTTGCCCAAGTGACCTATTCTGATCGCTTTCTGTCCGTCGTCGTGTGTAAACGTTTGACATGTTTGGCTTCTTCTCACGAATACATGAATGGGTCTCCACCAATTCGTTAGGGACAATTTTTGTTGGAAGAAGGTATCAAATTGTAAAATTTGGTTTCCTGTCCCGTACCCAGGGGCTAGAACGGGGCTCAAAAGGACACAAATAACCAATATTTATAGGATAAGTTTTCTTCTGGAAACCCAGATGTACTCCAAACAAATTCTGTTAATGGATGAAAAGTCAATCAGGGACTTTATCTTCTTTTTTTCAATTTCATTACCTCTTGGCCATCCATTCTCGCTTAGGGAGGGGGTAGGATTAACTTTAGTATATATAGGGAAATTATTATGATGCCAGATGGCAATAATATGGTACGATAAAAAATATATTGCCGCATCCCCAGGGGATGGAGGAGTAGGGACCAAATGAGTAAAATGGCAAAAGTTTAAAAAAACAAAGTCTTCTTCATCAAACTATTCTTACATAGAAAGGTCCTTAGGTGCATTATCTAAATTATAAATTCCATCCCCCTTTCCAAGTCATCTGCTTTCCATTGGGCAGAGGGTTAAGTTTTACAGTACTATATTAAGTTGAATAACACAGTTATATTTTTCTAATGTCTGCTAGAAGAAAATGTCTTATATTATCTGCACTCAGGTTTACAAGATTCCAACTTCCTTTTAGGATGGCATTGCTCTTAGGTGCATTAAATATATTATTAGTGTTATTACTATTTGGTCATCAGTTATTCTTGGTTTATATAGAAGGGAGTAACACTTTTGACTATATCTATTCCATTTTCAGCAAGCAATAATTCAACATTGGTAACAAATCGTTTCAGAAAGTAATATCCTGACCTGACCTATTTCCACATCAAATCTCAAGTATAAAATTAAGCTACCAGTAACTATAATATATATCAGGTGATCCCTTTGGCCTCTTGTTGTACTTACTTTCAGTTGATAATGCATCTGTATTACCAAGTATACACATGCGTTGCGGCAAGCGTTATTTTACGGTTTACAGAAGTCTTAAAGAATAATATGATTTGTTCGTGTTTGTGAAGCACACCAATTATACGATTACATAGTCTAACCACGATTGTTCATGATATCTGGAATAAAGCCACTTTAACAGTACTTATACAATAACATAGTCACTCCACGAATGTTCATGATATCTGGAATGAAGCCACTTTAATAGTACTTATACGATCCGTAGTCACACTACGAATGTTCATGATATCTGGAATGAGGCAACTTTAACAGTACTTATACGATAACATAATAACTTTACGAATGTTCATGATATCTGGAATGAGGCAACTTTAACAGTACTTATACGATCCGTAGTCACACCACGAATGTTCATGATATCTAGAATGGTGCCACTTTAACAGTACTTATACGATCCGTAGTCACACCACGAATGTTCATGATATCTGGAATGAGGCCACTTTAACAGTACTTATACGATCCGTAGTCACACCACCAATGTTTATGATATCTGGAATGAGGCCACTATAACAGTACTTATACGATAACATAATCACTCCACGAATGTTCATGATATCTGGAATGAGGCCACTTTAACAGTACTTATACGATAACATAATCACTACACGAATGTTCATGATATCTGGAATGAGGCCACTTTAACAGTACTTATACGATCCGTAGTCACACCACGAATGTTCATGATATCTGGAATGAGGCCACTTTAACAATACCATGCTATTTTGTACCCATGCCTATACTTAAGCGTTTACTTACCTTCCTTTTGTAACGATAAATATATGTCTCTACAACAACTGACCCGTATCACAAGAGCATCCACTAAACATTTATGTTAGTTACGCTTAATCAATTGATTAATTAGTAACTGCTGTCTCAGGATTGGTTTAACTCCTAATCGTCGCTGTAATAGGATATGAGTTTATTGATTTTTGGCTCAATAGATATATTTCATCTTATAAGCACTCGTTTCTGCTGTTATAGTTGAACTCATTGTTACAAGTAATATTACATTTTACAAGTGATTAGCTCAAGAATCTTAAAGAACCTTTCAAAATCGTATTTTAAATATTAAACTATATTTTTTAGTATAATACTGTTTAAATTGCTATTTCACATTACATTTCAGTTTCCATGAACATGGGCACTGTGAGGGCTTTTTTTTAGAAGTACAAAAAGGATCTTTCTTGAATTTCTAATTCAGGTTTCATTGTCCTGGGTTGTGCATATTGAACTTTGAGACAGACCAAAAAATCGAAATGGCCAAAATGCGGTCAACGTGAGTTTAGAGAGATACAAATGCTGGTGATATTGTTTAAGAAAGAACTGGAGGAACCTTTCTCCAATATTCTATGTAGGTTTCCTTGGTCTGTCATTTACAAATTGAATTTTGGACCGATACTTGACAGGCGACCATCTTGAATTTTGAGTGTTAAAGTTTATAAGCTCTATTTCGAAGAAATTCTAGGAGTGATCTTTCTCAAATTGCACAATTTCTTTTCCAAATAACTGTTGTAGAGTGTATCTCATTTTGAGAGATTTCAGAAAAGCAAAGTGTCCAACTGGTTGCCAGTTGAAGCTGGTATCACTATATTTAAGAATAAATCTTTTGTAGGTTTTCTTTTGGTTATACAAATGTTCCAATTTGAGACTAATCAAGAAAACTAGATGGCCGCCTGGTAGCTGTATTAGATTTTGATAATATCAGTTTATCTTTTTCTCCAGAAGTCCATTCTGGAATCTACTTTGGCCCGAGTTATGCTTGTTTGATTTTGATACTGATCCGGACAAAAAAAGTGCCAAAAGGAAAAGATCTAGCAAATATTTCCTGAATAAGGAAGATTTTCGTGTTTGTTAGTTTAGCCTCTTTGTTGGCTTCAATTTGCTCATTTATTTATTTCAGTACATATCTCATACGACGATCTAATTTGAAAGGACACTGACAAATCTTGTTTTCTGATGTCTTTTTTTCAAAATTGGTGACAAGACTATCAATTGAACAGATAGGAGGAAACCTAACACTTATATAGACCCAATCGCTGTTGTACTATGGAAGGCGTCAAGCTCCCTTGTGGATACTTTTGGTTTGTTTTTAGTTGGCAAATGGGAAACTGAAATTAGTTGAAAATGATAAAAGTCACTATCGATCTGTACATCTCGGCGTCAATATCGAGATAACATGTCGGGTACAACATTTCTAAATACACTATCTTGTTGTACAATTTCTTGATCATCGAGTTGAAACACCTCCAGTCTATGTAATTGTAGATTGTTTTGATAACTATTTTCGAGTAATAAGACATTACGGTACACCGGAACTGTGCACTAGTATTATGTATGTAGGTATGCACTCTATGTTTATAAACTCTTACAGTGAATGTGTATGCATGAAGAAATAAATTATTGCATCTCGTTATTTAACCCTAACCCTAACCCTAACCCTAACCCTAACCCATCTCGTTGCAATTTTGCAATGACATCACTTATAATAAATATTTTACATTATTGTATCACGTAGAGCATGTGGATATTATGATGCAAAAATAAGTTGTCTTCGATTATGTTAATGAAGTACAGACCTGGATGGGATTGTCTGGCCAATACATGTTGTTTCTTATGTCACTGTGATATAGTATAGACTTGTTAAGTTTGTGTTACACGCTTCTGTTACCATAGACAATCCAGCAGATACAGTAGATATACACGTGTATGATCACTGTTTATATATCAACTAGTAGTCACTTTTACAATTATATTAAAGTGGGTATATTGAGTTGGTGCACACTTGTCTTATCATAAACAGGCTGGCATATTTAGTCGTTCCACACTTATTTTTACCATCGAATATGTTTGTGATGCTCTTGTATGTGTCAGTCATGCTAGTATATTTACCTTTATAGATATTTCATAATTGTACTAAAACAGAAATGCAACCTTAATACAGCGTAGTTGTATACAAAATGGTATATATTTAGTTGTGTTAATCTCTTTCTGTAAGTATTAATGCATAATCAATATGAATTAAATCAAAATACACACGATAGATACATCAATGAATGTGACGGAAAGATGACAGTAATAACGACGAATATGGACCCTGTATTTAATGCAATAATTTACAAATACGAGCAGAATTTTGATTTCCTGCAAAGAGTTATTTATGTATAAGCATACAACTGCGCTAACGGCGTGGTTTAAGTTAAATGTATAAAGGAAATAAGCCTTAACAAAACAAAACATAAAAAAACTCACTCGAGCGCTGTTTATGGCATTCGTGATCCGACATGACATTGTGTGTCATCGTTTTGCACAAGCAACTACATCACATGTCTGGGTCACAAATACGGCTTCCTAACAAACTCACCTGAATGTGATATTCATTTTGTTCTACTGACCAGTTGCTACTGGTGATATTAACTGTCTTCAATAAAGAATATTATAACCTTGTTCTGTCAAGCTTTCTATTATGATTTTAAAGAAACATAATTGAGGAAGACAAACGCATTGTCATAAGTTACATGACTGATGTATGTTATGAATGAATTATATTCGTTTAGCAAATGTCCTCACATCTTTTCCTCACATGACGTCTTGTTTAATCGTGCATAACCATTGTACTATTATAGACATATTGTATAGCGACAGTATTGTTTACTTGCATCGTGCTATGGTGTAGTTACTCTGAATGTATTGAACTGAAACGATACTATCATGTACTGCTTACTGTTATATATATCGCAATTTTACATAGGTACATTGTGCTGTACTAGTTTCAAACTCTGAACTATTCTGTAGATGACCATTGTGCCAACCGACTGTACTATTATGTATTACTAGTTATTATGAAACACACACCTACCACAGTATGATAGTTGTGCTATTCTAAACTACTACCGGGTACGTTAGGTCCGTGTACTTTGTGTACCGACCTCATGCGATGAACTAAAGTTGACCCGTTGTGTACTTTGTTGCGTCCGAAAAAGGAATAACCACGGTAACGTCTGGGTTTATTGCTTTAACCTTAATGCTGACTACTTTAGACATATTAGTGTCTAGTGTTTCGGTCAGTTTGATTGATAGCGCGACTGTTTTATGGCCGAACTTGTGCACTCCTTGGGAATTCGTCAAATTGACAACAAAAAATCACACTGAACTCGTTTTACGGACGTTGAATCTGCCACACCTTATATTGTTTTCTGTATATGTGATATTGTAAATAAACAGTAGCAATCTCTATGGTATGACATTTTGCCGTCTAAAAGACCCTGTTAAAATAGGGGGGAGGGGCGGAGCTTATCTTATTGAACATGACATTTGGGACTTGCGCAAACACTATTAAATCAAATATGAGAGTGTGAGGTGGGTTATTTTTCCAGGTAAATACCATTTTTTAAGCTAAAACCAGTAAGTCATTTCGAAGTTATTATTTTTAACATTTTGAAAGTTTATATAAAAAAGCGATATTAGATATACCACATTTATCAGTCAACTGGATATACTTACATCATATATCATTTATTTTGAGTACTGATCCATGTTGTTTCACCCATATGTACAAATAAAACAAGTTCCATGGTGTTCGATATTGTCGTAAAAGATGTATAAAAAGGCACAGTATTGATAGACATCATCCTGCCTGATAAACGGCTTACTTATCTTATATACTAATCATCAGGTAAACAGGACATTCATAATTTCTACCCTGTCTACTAGATTTCTATATGGTCTACTAAATGACAGCTATAAATGACATTGCGAATTTCTATTTTTTCTACTAATAATCATGTGAACAGAAAATTGAGGAATACCTTATTTTCTACTCATTATCAGGTAAACAGGACATTGCTGATTTCTACCCTCTCTACTAAATTTCAATATTGTCTACTTAATTTCAGGTGGACAAGACATTGAATAATTCTATCTTGTCTTATAAATTTAAAGTAGAGAGGACATTGAGGATTCTTATCATTTCAACTAATTATAAGGTAAACAGGCCTTAGATAATTGTTCTTTTGTCTACGAAATACATGTATCAGGTAAACAGTGTAATGAGGATTTATCTAGTATCTATTAAATATAATGTTAACAGGACATTTAGGATTTCTCTATTATCTACTCATCATCAGGTAAACATGGCATTTAGGATTTCTCTATTATCTACTCATCATCAGGTAAACATGGCATTTAGGATTTCTCTATTATCTCCTCATCATCAGGTAAACAGGACATTTAGGATTTCTCTATTATCTACACATCTTCAGGAAACAGGACCTTAAGGATTTCAAACATGTCTACTTATAATCATGTAAACTGGACGTCAGTAATTTCTTTCTTGTCTATTTATAATCCGGTTTATAGGACATTGACGATTTCTCTATTGTCTACTAATTATAAAGTAAACAGGACATCGAGGGTTTCTCTATTGATTACGAAATATCAGGAACACAGGACATTGAAGATTCCTATCTCTTCCACTAAACACTATGTAGACGGGGCATTGACTTTATATCTTGTCCACGTAACATCATGTAGACAG
>NW_018407171.1:459719-460641 GCF_002113885.1 Mizuhopecten yessoensis | reverse complement strand
TCTTGTCCACTAAATACAATGTAGACAGGACATTGACTTTATATCCTGTCCACTAATTATCATGTATACAGGACATTGAGGATCCATAACTTGTCCACTTAACAACCTGTAGACATGACATTGACTTTATATCTTGTCCACTAAACATCATGTATACAAGACATTGAAGATTCCTATCTTGTCCACTTAACACCATGTAGACAGGACATTGGCTTTATAACTTGTCCACTAAACATCATGTAGACAGGACATTGACTTTATATCTTGTCCACTTAACAACCTGTAGACAGGACATTGACGATTCATATCATGTCCGCTTAATATCATATAGACGGGATATTGAAGATTCATATCTTGTTCACTTAACATCATGTAGACAAGACATTGACGTTATATGTTGTCCGCTTAACATCAAGTAGACAGGACATTGAAGATTCCTATCTTGTCCACTTAACACCCTGTAGACAGGACATTGACGGTTTATATCTTGTCCACTAAACATCATGTATACAGGACATTGGAGATTCCTATCTTGTCCACTTAACACCATGTAGACAGGACATTGGCTTTATAACTTGTCCACTTAACATTATGTAGACAGGACATTGACTATATATATTGTCCACTTAAAATCATGCAGACAGGACATTGACTTGATATCTTGTCCACTTAATATCATGTAGACAAGACATTGACTTTATATCCTGTCCACTTAACATCATGTAGACAGGACATTGACGATTCATATCTTGTCCACTTAACATCATGTAGACAGGACATCGACGATTCATATCTTGTCCACTTAACATCATGTAGACAGGACATTGGCGATTCATATCTTGTCCACTTAACATCATGTAGACAGGACATTGGCGATTCCTATCTTGTACACTAAACATCATGTAGACAGGACATTGACGAT
>NW_018407171.1:447064-457730 GCF_002113885.1 Mizuhopecten yessoensis | reverse complement strand
AACATCATGTAGACAGGACATTGACTTTATATCTTGTCCACTTAACATCATGTAGACAGGACATTGACGATTTATATATTGTCCACTTAACAGCATGTAGACAGGACATTGACTTTATATCTTGTCCACTTAACATAATGTAGACAGGACATTGACGATTCATATCTTGTCCGCTGAACATCATGTAGACAGGGCATTGCAGATTCATATCTTGTGCACTAAACATCATGTAGACAGGAGATTTAAGATTCATATCTTGTCCACTAAACATCATGTAGACAGGACATTGACGATTCATATTTTGTCCACTAAACATCATGTAGACAGGAGATTGACGATTCATATCTTGTCCGCTAAACATTATGTAGACAGGATATTGACGATGCATATATTGTCCACTTAACATCAGGTAGACAAGATATCGACGATTTCTCAGTTCTCTACTACATTTTATATATCAGATAAAAATGACTTTTGAAAATGTAAGGTTCAATTAACTTATGTATTCAAAAAAGATTATCAATAGAAACAATCAAAAGACAGGAAAACAAGTATCACAACATTAAAATGTTTATTTATAAACATCTCTTTCCACTGCCAACAACATGAAAAATATAAACATATCTTGTTCTAATGTTTCCTACATTTAATCAATTATATATGCAATTGTTTTAAAACTACCGCCTCCACTATTGTTACCTGGTGGTAGGAGATAACAGATACAAGTTTGATTTCGCTCATTGCTTTATGTGCAATTGTAAGAAACGCGCTTTGATGATTTCGTGGTTTCTCCTCTGAATGGTTTGAAGCACTTCTTTAGTAGAAATGCTCAGTCTTATTCTTATATGCTTATCAGCCAAAATATGACCGCAACACAAATCACCCGTCACACTGTAAACAAAGCACATATTCAAACATTCTACCAAGTCAGTAGCACTAGGATATTTAAACGTAAGACGCATTCACAAGCACTTAATTCACATTAAATCGATAAAGATACTAAACATAAAAATAATCAAAAAAAAGTCCCGAGAGAAATGATCAGGGCATAATTAAAGTTACAATCAATTCTTTGTGTCTACTTCCGAGTTCAAATATATGCATAAGTGTACTTAGATGTACACTATTGAAACCCAAATGTGATAATATAGAATATGGGTCACTAAACCTGATTCGACAAATAAACATGTTCTATAAATTATATTAAATAAATATGGAGTTTGAATGTCCCGAAATTGTCAGAAAGCTATTCATTCTCGGTTAACATCAAAGTATGTCCTCTTAAATAACTAAACTGCTATATCAAGCATCCCGCGCAGAAATACAACTTCTCACCCACGCTTCTCGCGATAGGAGTTCAACATGACAGTGGTGATTCTACATAAAGGATCAAGCAGAGCACGAGAAATGTCAACATGACAGTGGTGATTCTCCATAAAGGATCAAGTAGATCACGAGAAATGTCACTCAGAATATCACAACCGCTTCATCAAGTTTCGTTATATATACATAATCAGCTACTGCATCATCAGACTGCCATAAAACACTTTGACATGTATATATGTGGGAGATATTGATATACGTCGACAATTTACATTGATCGGTGGACTAACGTAAGGAACATTCCAAAAGATAAACTGATGGTAGCGTATCACTTATCCATAACAACAAAGATATGTACGGTCCGCTAGGTACCTGTATCTCGCAGTATCAACACGGACTACATCCCGACCATGATATCGCCGTCAACTTTGAATGTCACCACAAAAGAAACATCCGTACCATCAAATGTAACAATAACCTAAGCATAATCCATGTTTTCTAGTCCAAAGATCATGCCGTCATCTCCAACAAAACACAAGACAGTGTCTCAGAAAAAGGACGATACTGCTCGAGAGTTGTGCATCACGTCACTAAAACATAACAGAAATGGTATTAATTGTAAAACAAAAACATCTGAAAACCCTCTTCATAAACACTTATATCAAACATCCAATGCTGGCATTAAAGACATTACAAATCTAGAAAAAACAACATTACTAGCCTTTACCATGCCGTACATTCAGATAGGAAAGTGCTGATTTTGAAATAGTAAAGTTTGTTTAAAAAAGGCAGTGCTAGTTTAAGCTTTACGAAATATGACGATGCTGGCTGAATAATTGTCAACCCATATATCTCTTCATACATCCAACAAAGCACGAAATAGTGTTAACGTAATACTTTAACGCCCTTCATCCAAAGAGGGAAGTGCTGACCGGACTCCCAACGTGTTCAGCGCTAGATCTTGTATCACCATATACACAACAGACATCGAGTGAGGAAAATCCTAAGTATAGTAACAAGATACACGCGAAGAACACCGTGCTAGCTTAGCTTTAACCTAACCTAATCAAACCATTGCGAGCATTTAACATACTAACAACCGCTAAGGTCATATGAGGACGCCAAGGGCGATAACGCCGAAACGAAAGAGTAGGGAAGTGTATTGTGTTGGGCAACAGAAACATTTAACTTCTTTGATGTTCACTAAGCAAAACAAAGTGGAAACCCTCGAATCAGCAGGTGGGCCACAGGTCACATAAGTCGCCTCCTCTTCCGATAACATGCAATGAGACACAACACAGCAGACCTAGCATTTCCCCCCTTAACCTCTAGGAGATTAGAAAATTACTTATACCCAAAAGGAACAGTACTAGTTTCAATAACACTGTACATATTGAGACGGCAGTGGAAGGTTTAACATGATCACATAACGCTATACACCCTGGGGAAAATGCCTGATTTTCCCTGACATCAACTATCCAGAGAGAACGATGCTAGCTTTTATAAAGTGTTTCTAGAACAAACAGTGTTGGCTTTGACAAAAAATCATGCATCAAGAAATGACAACACTACCTGTAATAGCAATGGACACCAAGAAAGGACAACACTACCTCTAATAACAATGTACACCAAGAAAAGACAACACTACCTGTAATAACAATGTACACCACGAAAGGACAACACTACCTGTAATAACAATGTACACCAAGAAAGGACAACACTGCCTGTAATAACAATGTACACCTAGAAAGGACAACAGTACCTGTAATAACAATGTAAACCAATAAAAGACAACACTACCTGTAATAGCAATGCAAACCAAGAAAAGACAACACTACCTGCAATAACAATGGACACCAAGAAAGGACAACTCTACCTGTAATAACAATGCAAACCAAGAAAAGACAACACTACCTGTAATAGCAATGCAAACCAAGAAAAGACAACACTACCTGTAATAACAATGGACACCAAGAAAGGACAACTCTACCTGTAATAACAATGCACACCAAGAAAGGACAACACTACCTGTAATAACAATGGACACCAAGACAGGACAACACTACCTGTAATAACAATGCACACCAAGAAAGGACAACAGTACCTGTTATAACAATGTACACCAAGAAAGGACAACACTACCTGTAATAACAATGTACACCAAGAAAGGACAACACTATCTGTAATAACAATGTGCACCAAAAAAGGACAACACTACCTGTAATAACAATGTACAACAAGAAAGGACAACACTACATGTAATAACAATGTACACCAAGAAAGGACAACACTACCTGTAATAACAATGTACACCTAGAAAGGACAACAGTACCTGTAATAACAATGTAAACCAAGAAAGGACAACACTACCTGTAATAACAATGTACACTAACAATGTACACCAAGAAATGACAACACTACCTGTAATAGCAATGTACACCTAGAAAGGACAACACTACCTGTAATAACAATGTACACCAAGAAAGGACAACACTACCTGTAATAACAATGTACACCAAGGAAGGACAACACTACCTGTAATAGCAATGTACACCAAGAAAGGACAACACTACCTGTACAACAATGTACACCAAGAAAGTACAACACTACCTGTAATAACAATGTACACCAAGAAACGACAACACTACCTGTAATAACAATGTACACCACGAAAGGACAACACTACCTGTAATAACAATGTACACCAAGAAAGGACAACACTTTATGTACTAATAATGCACACCAAGAAAGGACAACACTACCTGTAATAGCAATGTACACCAAGAAAGGACAACAATACATGTAATAACAATGTACACCAAGAAAGGACAACACTACCTGTAATAACAATGTACACCAACAATGTACATCTAGACAGGACAACACTTCATGTAATAATAATGCACACCAAGAAAGGACAACACTACCTGTAATAGCAATGCACACCAAGAAAGGACAACACTACCTGCAATAACATTGTACACCTAAAAAGGACAACAATATCTGTAATAACAATGTACACCAAGCAAGGACAACACTACCTGTAATAACATTGTACACCTAAAAAGGACAACAATATCTGTAATAACAATGTACACCAAGAAAGGACATCGTTACATTTCAAACCAATGTTCAGAACACTATCCTGGATACGTTAGTGCTAGCCTAAACAATATCACAGGTTAGTACGTCAGAGACGATAGTGCTAGGTGAAATAACAACATAATTCTGAGATCAAAGATAACGTTGTTATACATACAGTCGTGATGTTAAGATTATAAATTACAAGAGAGGCAGGCGTTTCAAGGAAATCGTTTATAAATTTTGCAATATACTTTAGCTAACATGTACCTCTAATCCTAAACTCCATCAGCCTCCCGTGATCAACGTCTGTTCAAATATTGCTAAGGGTCCGACCATAATCGCGATTTGCTTGTTGAGGTCCCGTCGGGGTGCGTTTTCAATCAGCGCCATGAAGGTGTTGTTCCTTATTACCGGGTCAGGTACCCCATTAAATGATAGGTCAAAATTTACCCTATCTGGATTCGTTCTGATAATAAAAGAAAAAGGGATGCTGCAATAAACACTCAAGTACAAAATTTGATATAAATATTTCTTATTTTATAATATAAAACAGACTTGTTCGCTAGATTATGCCATGGCGTGGCGTCTGTCCGTCAAATTCGGTCCGGACGATTGGAAATATTTAAGCAATATATTGTGTAAAGCAACCATTGACAATATTTCATATTCCACATGAACATAAGAATTTGAACAAACTTTTGTGTAGCAAATCCTTGGGCAAAGGAGACTGCATTGATATTTCAAATGAGGGCGCGGCCCCTCTAGGGGTAGAGGGACGGGGCCCAAAAGGTTTTTTTTGTAAAACCCTTCTTCTGGGCCTCTTTTTGTATTTCTTACATATCAATAAACACTCATCGAGCGCGGAATAACACTGCACGATGAACTTCAAAGATATTGAGAGTTTGATTTTCTATGACGTTAATTATTAAACGCAAGGTTTTTACGCACATTCGTCCGTAATGGCCTCTGATTTCTCGCACCTTTGTGTACCCAATAAATATTATATTGCTTTATTTGTAGTTACATTCACATTGTTACACCTCAAGTGAATTTCTAGCTTTTTGATTGGTTTGGAGAAAATTAAACAAAAATCTCTGTCACACTCCGAAAATACATTGGTTTTAAGGGGCATGGTTGATATTGCCATGAGACTGAGAAATATCACATGCGCAAAAAATGTGCGTTCACCGCTTCGTTTCCCCACCATGATGGTCACAAGAACGTTTGACGGCAACAGCCAATTTTATCAAACGCCGGTGCGATAGCGATTGTAAACATCAGACTATCATTAACAAACAAGATGTCATTATCGAGGTTTGCTGCCGTTTCTGAGCTACAAAGACTTTCGGTGTAACAAAATAGATATGACATTCATTAGCAGGTGACAGTGAATATTGTCAACCCTCGAAAAAAACATTGTCACCCGAGGCGAACCTGCTACTGAATGTCATATTTATATAGTATGTTATAGCTAAACATATTGTCTGATAGATTTAGTATAGCTTCTGTTAATAGGAATAAGGCCTTTTATATGTCACATTACTGAATTAATGTTTTGTCCAGATACATATTATAACTGTAGACATGTAAGATCATAGAAATGATAGCGATTTTACAATGACCGGAAGAAGGACGAAGCAAAAATGACTTATGAATCAATGTTTCTTTTCTAACAAATTTCAAAGCCGCTTCGCTCGATACAAGACCGATATATACTAAACAAAAAAAGAAACGCACAAAGTCCCCCCCCCCCCAAAAAAAAAAAAAAAATAGCATAGGCTATTGATTGCATAATTTAATAGTGCGTTTCTTTTTTTGTTCAGTATAGTAGTAAAATAGTTAACACTTAAGGCGAAATATCAACTGTTTAATATGATCAAAAGTCCAATATTGATATCACATAAAAGTCTACAGCATAGCTTAGATATAAATCGACTTTCAAAAGCCTTGAAAGATAATGACTAAAAGCCTTTTTATAATAGGAAATCCAATATCATTGACTCCAAACTAATAGCATTAACATGTGACACAACCTATCCCAAGGTTCGGGATTAATACTAACGTTGATGAAAATGTCTATACGTTACAGAATAAATACTGACGAGAAAAAATTAATGATACATGTATCAAGAATTACACTCACTGTGGTAAAATTTGTATAAGTAACAGAGTAAAAACTTACGTGAAATAGTTTATTCTACATCCATCATACTTCTGATCTGGATATCTGTTCTCACATAACTTGTCAAACTGCAAAATAGATAGTTGTTGTGCGATTGCAGTTACAGATACAATCTCAAAGAAATTTAAGTCAAGTATTGAAGTTGCAGCGGACTATTCCATTGCTATATATCTACTAAATATATCTGAGTATGACAAAAATGTTGTGTTTGGTAAGGACGAATTGTATAACTGGGGCAAGTATGCTTAAACAGGAGTAGGAATTGATTTTATAAATCTTCAACATATCTTACATCGTCATCGGTAAAGCTAAAAACTATGATAGTATTGTAAGCCGTACATCATAGCAGTGTTTCAGGACAGCTTTATACTCTGTGTATGTATGAACCTTGCACATAATGATGACAACCAACATGTTCAAATTGCACATTGTCTTACAAAGTCACTCAAGGAGGTCTCTTTATCAAAAACTGCAACTTGCTAGTTACAAAATGGATGACGGAATTTAATATGTCGAGCATTGCAAATGGTGACTTACAAAATGACAGAAAGGTGTTTCTATATTCAAGAAGGCGGTCGAGGACGGGTCAGCAAGATCTCTTGTGTAGTTCAAGTTCAGCACGGTGAATGTGACGTTTAATAGGATATTTACTGGAACAAAAACAAAAAGTACAATGGTGACTTGTTACATTTCGAAGACATCACAACTAGCTTACATCGCACGACTACTCTGATAGATTATTTGTACGTTACCTGTCCAGTCTGGTGTATTGTTTGTACGTTTCCTGTCCAGTGTGGTGTATTGTTCGTACGTTACCTGTCCAGTGTGGTGTATTGTTTGTACGTTACCTGTCCAGTCTGGTGTATTGTTTGTACGTTACATATCCAGTCAGGTGTATTGTTTGTACATGTACGTTACCTGTCCAGTCTGGTGTATTGATAAAACATGTACGTTACCTGTCCAGTCTGGTGTATTGTTTGTACGTTACCTGTCCAGTCTTGTGTATTGTTTGTACGTTACCTGTCCAGTCTGGTGTATTGTTTGTACAATACCTGTCCAGTCTGGTGATTTGTTTGTACATGTACGTTACCTGTCCAGTCTGGTGTATTTTTTGGGTTCGAGGTGAAATAGTATAGAGGATATGGCCCGGACAAACTTTTTCAAAAGTTGAGGTCGAATGTCAAGTCATAGGTTACAATGACCAACTAATTCTTGTACTCGGCACTCCGCCATCCCAAGAAGTCCTTCTACACCAAAAATGTTTACTCGAGGTGAAATAGTACAGAAGATATGCCCCCGACAAACATTTATTAAAGTAAAGTCAAGGGTCACAGATACCTAATTCTTGAACTCTGCCTCCGCCATCCCAAATGTCCTTGTTAACCAAATATGGTTACTCCAGGTGAAATAGTATAGAAGATATGCCCCGGACAAACGTTTTCAACAGTAAAGATCAAAGCAAATGTCACAGTGAGGTCATAGTGATCTTCTTGCATTCTGCACTCCGCCATCCCAAGATGTCATTGTACACCAAATCTGCATTACTTGAGGTAAAAAAGGATAGAAGATATGACCCGGACAATCTTCTTGGACGGAAGGCCGAAAAAGCGGAAGGACGGACGGAGAGCAAACATATAGCGCCCCTCCCCCAGGGAACCGGTGGGGAACTAGAAAGTGGGTAACTGTGATCTGTTGCTTTACCTTTCACCTTAGCCTTCCGAAAATGGTTTTTTTGGGGCATAGCTTATGCTGGTTCATATGGACTAGCCAGATTTGGTATGCAAGTATGTTTTTGCACGGGGAATACAAGAAGTATGTCACTTGACCTATATACTAAACTAAGTGTACAGCTCAGTTAATAACAAAATCATTACTGGTAGGGAAGTATAGATTGCTTGGTAATACTTTGCCTTAGTTAGCCTTTAGCTTACAGTTCTAGTTGATATGGGAGCGGGGGCAACAAGTAAGCCTTTGACTTACAGTTCTGGTTTATAAGGGAGCGCGGGTATTAGTTAGCCTTTGGCTCATAGTTCTAGTTCTTGTACTTTCCATGCTACTATTCATACCTCGTTCGACTGGCCTGCTCTACTGTAGTGTTGCTTTCCGTACCCCATACTACTATAGTCCGTTCTATTATAGTACGTTCTGTGTAACCATCTGTTTACTATACTACTTTAGTCCGTTCTATTGAAGTACGCTCTATGCAACTATCCGTACCAAATACGACTGGCCTGAGCTACTTACCAGACATGACAGTTGTGGATGGGATGGTCGTAGTGAGATAGTCTGAGATGTTTACTGCAATGTTCTGGACATCTCCAAACGAGAAAACGTTGCTTCCAATGTAAAGAGTGTCCTGTCCAGCGACCGTGATGTGCTGAGCGCTGGTGTTCAGAGTTGACCTCAGCGTTTCGTCAGGAATTCCTTCTGTTCCATTAAATATTAGCTTAAAGGACAGAGTCGCCGGTTTCGTATTCCTGTATAGTTTTAATTTGAAATGCATTTGTCATTAATTATACTGGGTTAATGATTTTCCCATATCAGCATTTTCAAATACATATCTTTCTCTCTTATTAACATTAGCTATTATTTGCTATTCATATAAAGAATATCTATTTTTATCCAAACGAATAACCTCTCAAACATTTTTTTTTTCAATTGTGGAATTAGCGTTGCATGCATGCTACTAGTTTGGTGGACAATCGGCGATCAGTTGTTCTCTTCCTAGTCTTATGTGGTTCCTTATCAGTTCTAATGCCACGTGTTTTTGAAAGTTTAGTGGATTGATTGAAAACCATTATTGAGATATGCTTTGCTATTCCACTGGTTTCTGCTAAGAATCAAGGAATATGACATATCATGTGATGTTTCAATAAATATCACATTAATTCCAGTCTACATTTTAACGTTGATATAATTCAATCTTCGACTAGGCTACACATATCAAACTACAGAGAAGTTCAATCGACTCGGTTAATATTTCAATTACAAGTATAGCGACATCAACATGGCTGCATATATCATAACATCACATAATAGATATTTACGAACTCGAATTATAGTCCTTATGTTAAGCAGAAATATCAGCATTTCCGTTTTTAAATATCAGATACGGAAATTTCCTTGGAAGTATGTGTGCTTCAAATAAATATTAGTTTGATGATAACGACACTCAAAGTTCAGAAAATATGTGAATATGGTAAGTTGATTTTGAATTCTGCGTGTCGAAGTGGGATGATACAATCTAGCGCAGTAGATAAAACTGTAGTAGACAAAGTTTCATACTTACGCAATATTGTCGATTAAACAACGATAATATCGGTCAGCAAAACCGCTGTTTGTCATAAAGGCGTCAATCTGTAAACATATTATAATGATACAATGTACTCCACATTCCGCTGTTACAGGCAGTGGTATGCAGATGCAATGTACACCACATTCCGCTGTTACAGGCAGTGGTATGCAGTAATTGTCTGTCTGTTATGGTACAGAAAAAAGTAAAGTGATGCTTTATTTTTATCATCAAAATTTCTCAAATGACATTCCAGTGAGATAACACTTTAGCTTTTCATCATGATATAAGGATACGTCGTCATATACTCTTTAACTGATTTGAGGAATTAAAACTTTGATCTGTGGACACGTCGTCATATACTCTTAACTGATGGAAGGAATTAAAACCATGATCTGTGGACACATCGTCATAAACTCTTAACTGATGGGAGGAATTAAAACCATGATTTGTGGACACATCGTCATATCCTCTTAACTGATGGAAGGAATTAAAACCATGATCTGTTGACACATCGTCATATACTCTTAACTGATGGGAGGAATTAAAACCATGATCTGTTGACACATCGTCATATGCTCTTAACTGATGGAAGGAATTAAAACCATGATCTGTGGATCTGTGGACGCGTCGTCATATACTCTTAACTGATGGTAGGAATTAAAACCATGATATGTGGACACATCGTCATATACTCTTAACTGATGGGAGGAATTAAAGCCATGATCTGTGGACGCGTCGTCATATACTCTTAACTGATGGGAGGAATTAAAGCCATGATCTGT
>NW_018407171.1:438403-445011 GCF_002113885.1 Mizuhopecten yessoensis | reverse complement strand
CTCTGCAGACGACTAGTTAGTTTGTCAGATATACCACAGAGCAGAGCGTTACCATAATCCAACCGAGAGGTAACAAGTGAATGCACCAAAATCTTGCATGCATCTGCAGTTAGTCACTGCCGAATACAGCCGATGCTCCTGATCTGGTAGTAACAGGATTTGGCAATAGCGTTCACTTGTTTCTCCATGTTCAGAGAACTGTCAAAGTATACCCCTAGGTTTTTACCAGCTGGAACAGTCTCAATAGTTCTGGCACCAACCTTGAGCTGGAGAGCCATTGTTTGCTGACACTTTGGGGAAAAGACATTTAGTTTCGTCTTTTCCTGATTAAGTTTAAGCATGTTGGCGTTATAGCAGCCTTGTTGTCAAGCGTCCCTAGAATGCAGTACCAAATATAACGTTATATCAGCCTTGTTGTCAAGCGTCCCTATAATGCAGTACCATGTATAACGTTATATCAGCCTTGTTGTCAAGCGTCCCTAGAATGAAGTACCAAATATAACGTTATATCAGCCTTGTTGTCAAGCGTCCCTATAATGCAGTACCATATATAACGTTATATCAGCCTTGTTGTCAAGCGTCCCTAGAATGTGGTACCAAATATAACGTTATATCAGCCTTGTTGCCAGGCGTCCCTAGAATGTGGTACCAAATATAACGTATAGCAGCCTTGTTGCCAAGCGTCCCTATAATGCAGTGCCGAATATAATGTTTTGTATTTCTGCTTTTTTTGTTTTCTTCCGAGATATTCGACTACTTCAGCAATACTTACTGTCAGAGCAGGTCTGTCCCGCCCAGCCGCTCTCACACCGACACTGGAAAGACCCCACGGTATCAACGCAAGTGCCGTTGTTCAGGCATGGATATAGAGCACACTCATTCCAATCTGTAGGAAAATATATTGTCATGTTACATAACCACCTACAAATACGACTATTACTGATTCGCATCTACTACTGTCGCATGTCTTGGTCTGTAAGTCAAAGATATGGAATGGTCCCAACTTAGAATAATTGGAGTGGTCCGTAAGTCAAAGTTCTGGAACGGTACCAACCTAGAATAATTTGAGTGGTCTGTAAGTCAAAGATATGGAATGGTCCCAACCTAGAATAATTTGAGTGGTCTGTAAGTCAAAGGTCGAAATGGTCTGTAAGTCAAAGGTCGGAGTGGTCCTAACCTAGAATACTGGGAGTGTATTGATAATTAGCCTCTGCTGGACCCCAGATCATGTCTGACCACAGACCGATCTAATGGTATCTCTCGTTTAAAAAAATAATGTTACACCTGAAATTTTAAAGTATAACAACAATATATATGTGTTTATCATGCAAGAAGAGGGCTTGCATAGACTATACCTGATACCTGATGCCTTTTGTATTTGCGATATCTATAATAAAATATTCTGAAATGAAAGGAAGATAACTCTATTTGTCATCTACGGTTATGGATAATAATACAACTGTAATTAATTAGTGTTAATAGTACATATTAGTGTATGAACTTACTGTTTTCACAGTTGAACCCGTACCATCCCGGACTGCAGCGACATGCGTACGTGCCAGCGATGTTGTGACACGTCCCTCTATGTTGACAGGGCGCGAAATAGCATTCATCAATATCTGTAAACGGTAACGCGAAAATTATATTTTGTCACGCATTTCCACTTCAATATACTATTTAATTATATCAGCTATATAATTGTTAATCTACGTTTCCTATCGTTACAATGCCTCCACACTCTGTATTGGTCACCTTGGATATTACTCCGACAGTTGTCAGTGTAATGTGCACACCTACACTACCGCACCCATACATAACACACATGTAGGCACGTCTCTAAATGACCTTGGCTGTTGATAGAACGTCGAACCTTGCACACCGAACCAACTCTCGATCGAACCTTTGTATTTTGATTCACTTGTGTTGTTGTATATATCTTTCACAACAAGTACTTCCATCGTGCCGTTATGTGTTGTTGTATACACATTTCACAACAAGTACTTACATCGTGCCGTTATATGTGTTGTTGTATATACATTTCACAACAAGTACTTACATCGTGTCGTTATATGTGTTGTTGTATATACATTTCACAACAACTACTTACATCGTGCCGTTATGNCATGATCTGTGGACGCGTCGTCATATACTCTTAACTGATGGGAGGATCTAAACCCATGCTCTGTGGACGCGTCATCATATTCTCTTAAATGATTGGAGGAGTCAAAGCCCTTGGCATATAACCAGGTTAAAGTAAGTGTACATGTTATAAGCTATTTTTCCAGAATTGTTAGATTTGTGTATACTGATATTGAATAGAACTCACAAAGTGCTTTTCTTCCAACGTGAATACCTTATAAGTCATAAGCATTCGTTTAGTTAAACACGTGCAGACGTATATAAGGCACAACACCCTAGACTCAACTACACCATTCATGAATACATACGTCATTACAAAACACATTCTGGAATTCCTCAAACTTTTGAGACAATGGGTCAACTAGATCAGGCTCGTACAGGAAATCATGGATTGACAACGTCATGTTTGCTAGCCAGGCGTCTGTGAACAAAGGTTATAAGTGAATAGGTGTGACGGGCAACATAATAGTGGATTCCAAACGAGGTACATGCTTTTCTATTGCATTATGTGAAAAAATAACACAAGAAATAAATCGGTTGGAAGAACGATACATGCCACCGGTAGTATCTTACTATTATTTGAATATGTTGTATATCTGCCATCTACATTCCAACTCAGGCATATTTCAGACGCACTGGTAACACAATCCAGCCACTTTTATGATGTCGAACTTGGTGTTATCTTTACGTTTAGTTATAGGTTTTGTTCATAACAGGAATAAACATGTGCCGCCTTGCATTTAATATTCTTACGCTTAAAGATATTTATATAAACTGTTGGAAGAATATGTGATATTGTACTAATTCTTCCTGGATTTTTTTTATTAAACAAATTTCATTCCTACCATAATTTTGTATTATACATACACATATATTCTGTCTTTTATTTAATCAACGTTATTAGTCAAGAGTTCAAAAAAAATCTGTAAATAGTATTAATGTTTGATCTGGCTGCATATGGAAATCTTGTTTGTTATACATACCATGAAGAACGCTGTCCCATTCCGAAAAGTATACAAGTAAATCTCCAATGAGATTCACTATCTTTCCATTATATGAATACTGAGGAGTATTTTGAAAGATGATTTCTGACGTGTTTGCCATAAGCGCCCCCTCGGAATGGTTGCCTTTGAAAATGAGTACACTCGTGATCGTGACCGGGTCATTGCTTCAAATATAATTATATTGATATTATAAGCATACTGTTCATTAGACCATCTATGTGAACACGCTGCAGGTTACAATGGTATGGGACGTGCATTGAATGGTACTACACCTATGTTGTATCTCGGCCTTAATAAGCACAGCAAATATAAACGCTTGCAAGTTGATACAGGTAGTTATACTATATAAAAGTCTATTCCGGAGCTTGTTATTCCAAACGTACGTCGAACAGACATTTGTAATATTGATCTGGATCCGTTACAGACTAAAACACATATGATATTGTATCAAAACGTGTTCACTTACCGAAACATTATAGTATCCACCTGTTTGAAAGGATACGACCGTGTAGTGGATCCTAGTAATCTCGTCACCTGTTTGGTAATGGACAAGAGCAGTAGATGTGTAGGTGTCACCTTTGTAACAGTGTTAATTGATAGGTAATCTCACTACGTACGGATCTCAGAAGCAGCATTTATATTTCTGGTTGTTACTAATAATACAATATGTTTGGTTTCTCTATCATTTAGCAAGTTGATATTCCTTACATTGGCACGTATACACTTTATGATAACTTGTTTTAAACCCCGTCATATGCTTGACAAGTTCTCGTAAGTTAAAAATGCACTTTCTGTTGATAATTTCTTGATACGTCTTGTATTATAAACTATGAAATGTCATTCATCATAATTTATAATTGCGAAACGTCTCCAATTTGTTTGGCCTATTGTCCCTTATACACATGTTCCATTGTGTTTTTTATCCGAAAGTATTTACTATGTGTCGATCACCGTTTGAACATTCTACTACGTTCATGTTAAAATCTTAATATCTTCGTACATATATTTATCTCAACATGCAACAATCCTGGTCACCAACAGAGACAAACGTTGAGGGCAGATGCACAAGCACTACTTACATCGGCACTAAACAGTTCAATATGATGTTTAAACACTGGTGACGTAGCATCAAGAAGATCAGCGGACCAGGTCATATTCATAACTTCGAATATCATATTGACTTGTGACGTCACATCCTGATAATGGATTAGAAGTGTTCCTAGAGTATATACAGTGGAGTACTGGTACTCCTGTAATTGTGATGACGCGACAATGTACTGTTGCACGTTCCTTTGGAGTTCCTCTACAGGAAAATTGCCTTCAAACGTCAGGTTTATGAGGAGCTTAACCGGGTCATTTCTGAATAATAATATAATAATAAAAAAGTGATTCGTAAAGAATTCTCATATTTTTTATTTCGTGGTCAGTTATACGATGAATATTTGTTTATAATTTTTTTTTATATACATTTAGATTTTACTCAGCATTTGACATACAATCATTCACTAGACAGTAGATGAAAGAGAACACTGTTCCTTAACTAATATTTCTTGATTACAAAATTTGCTAGAAATAAGTTCAGTTAATGTGACAATAAGATGGCTACGTGATATGTGCTTGTGTTAATGTTGATCATAATTACTTACACAATAGTGATAAGTTCACATTTTCTGTACTCGGGAAATGCAGTCAAATTCCTTCTCATCAGTTCCATTATCTAGAAAATGCAAAGCATTTGTGTTTTAATGTGCTACATAAAATGCAGAGATGCTTACATAGTTACATTTTATCTTAAAGGGAAATGCCAAAAATTAAGTTTTCGTCAATTATAATATTTTTCATTTATTGGGGTTGTGGAATTGTTCAGAACTATAGCAAATACAAAAATGGAAAACAAAACATGCCTATAAACTCAACAAATATCAATTTTATCACAAAATATATAAAACACGAAACTGCATGGATAATGAGTAATATTTTACAAGCCAAAAGCAAACAAAATATAAAGGTTCAAGAAAAGAGTGAACAAAGAAAAAAATATATACACTATGGCTTTCTTTTCCATTTATGTTTCATTTTACAACCTTTTGGATCCGGATGGGAGTGTTCGCAGAGGGTTATTTTTTTTAAATACAGTTATCTACCTTCACATACATAGTAATGAGGGAATTTAATTTAAATTATGATATCAAAAGTTATCCTATCAACTTCGCTTTTTTAAATAAACATTGTATTGTAACAAAGTAAGTGCTCTTCATTTGTACGAATGATTAACTCGATATAGCATTCCATAGGCTTCATATATGCCTTTCTTGAATGCATCTCGTGTCAGTGCCTTCCCGTAAATCAATATATGTCTTTTGATTGGAGACTTTATTTCGTAAATGCACGAGACATTTGTCGTGGTTATTTAAATAACTATTTCTCAATTAAGGCTCGATATTGGATGATTACATATCATCGTCACGCATGTGTTACCATTTTTTACGCTACGGCATTGAAAGGCCCGATACACAATACGGAAATGACGGGCCGAAAATACGACAACAAAAACATAGTGCTTATATTGATATTAGAATAATACAAAGAAGTGTTGGTCTTGGTTCAGCTGTTATACAAAAATACTTCATTGTATGATGATGTAATCCGTTTAGAAACTGTAACAGCCAACATTGAATGGTATGTGAGCATACATAAATGAAACCTATTGGATGACTAAATTCGATGAGTTGAACACATGTTAGATGCTATGTGTAAAGAACATGGTTTTAGACGACAAAACACTTCTTAACGCATATATTAACAGTGTATAAGTCTTTAAACCAGTATAACTTATAAAGGTTTATTCTAACTCTTTTCAATTAAAAATGCTTCAAGGACATATTAGGAATTATTTTAACTCTTTTCAAATAAAATATAATTTAAATAATTCAGTGACCTACGGGGTTAGGATTTAACTATTACAATAGTAAATATTTCAGTAAATAAAGTGAAATAATGGCGGATGATTTTTGAATGTGCAATGTAAACATTTAAATTGAAAATAGGTTACTGCTCATATGTTTACCAATTAAGACTTAAATCTTGACAGACTGCCGGTGTTTACCAATTACGACTTACATCTTGACAGACTGCCTGTGTTTACCAATTAAGACTTGCATCTTGACAGACTGCCTGTGACGTACATCTTCACATACCGCCTGGGCGTACCAATGAAGACCTGCATCTTGGCAAACTACTGGTGTGTACCATTTAACACTTATATCCTGACAAACGACCTGCGTTAACCAATTAAGACTTATTTCTTGACCGACTGCCTACGTTAACAAATTAAGACTTATTTCTTGACCGACTGTCTGCGTTAACCAATTAAGACTTATTTCTTGACCGACTGCCTGCGTTAACCAATTAAGACTTATTTCTTGACCGACTGCCTGCGTTAACCAATTAAGACTTATTTCTTGA
>NW_018407171.1:429925-438027 GCF_002113885.1 Mizuhopecten yessoensis | reverse complement strand
TACTTACATCGTGCCGTTATATGTGTTGTTGTATATACATTTCACAACAGGTACTTACATCGTGCCGTTATATGTGTTGTTGTATATTTATTTCACAACAACTACTTACATCGTGCCGTTATATGTGTTGTTGTATATACATTTCACAACAAGTACTTACATCGTGCCGTTATATGTGTTGTTGTATATACATTTGACAACAAGTACTTACATCGTGCCGTTATATGTGCTGTTGTATATACATTTCACAACAGGTACTTACATCGTGCCGTTATATGTGCTGTTGTATATACATTTCACAACAACTAGTTACATCGTGCCGTTATATGTGTTGTTGTATATACATTTCACAACAGGTACTTACATCGTGCCGTTATAAGTGTTGTTGTATATACCTTCCGGAACAAGCCCCCATCCAGTTTAGATATTACGTATCTTGGTTTTTATATGTTTGTGTTGTTGTATATGCATTTCACAACAGGTACTTACATCGTGCCGTTATAAGTGTTGTTGTATATACCTTCCGGAACAAGCCCCCATCCAGTTTAGATATTACGTGTCTTGGTTTTTATATGTTTGTGTTGTTGTATATGCATTTCACAACAGGTACTTACATCGTGCCGTTATATGTGTTGTTGTATATACCTTCCGGAACAAGCCCCCATACAGTTTAGATATTACGTGTCTTGGTTTTTATATGTTTGTGTTGTTGTATATACATTTCACAACAGGTACTTACATCGTGCCGTTATAAGTGTTGTTGTATATACCTTCCGGAACAAGCCCCCATCCAGTTTAGATATTACGTATCTTGGTTTTTATATGTTTGTGTTGTTGTATATAACTTTGAAAAACAAGCACTCCTCATCCAGCCATGTTGTATTTCATGTGCTGTTAAATAAAACTTTTATAACAAAAACTACCAACCCAGCCGTTATGTATTAATTGTGCTGTTGTGTATACCTTTAAAGAACAAATACTCCCATCCAACCGTTANCTGCCTGCGTTAACCAATTAAGACTTATTTCTTGACCGACTGCCTGTGTTAACCAATTAAGACTTATTTCTTGACCGACTCCCTGCGTTTACCAATTAAGACTTACATCTTGACAGACTGCCTGTGCGTACCACTTAAACTCAATGGAAGTGGTGTCGGATACGTCCGCCGTCAGATTGAGCACTCGTAGTTCAAGCCTCACTTCTGTGGCGGTGTAATTATCGAGAAAAACTAACAGGTCGCCAATGCGTGTGCAAATCGTGTTTTCAAACACAATTGGAGAACTTCCTGTCATGATGTTATTCAACGCCTCCTGTCGGATTGGGTAGGAAACATTTCCGTAGAAGTGTATGTCCCAATCAACAGAAAAGGGACTGTCTCTGAAATAAGATTAGAATCAAACAGTAAAAATGTAGACAGTATTGATTACAACAACATAATACCAGATACCCCTGTTAAATACTCATGTCTTCGCGGCATTGACTGAAGTACTACAATCTCGTAAACTTACTTCCTAAGTAAATCGATTTATGGTTATGGAACCAACCTGAAAGACGTCACGGTTATTTCTTTAAAGCTGGGGAATTGTCGAGGATTCTCCAAAATAGACACAGTCGCCTGGCCAACAAATAAAAACAAAAAAATCAGAAACTTGTGTGACATTTCTTTGTGCCAACTCCGGGTACAAGAAAGGGGAATGACTTCATCTATATATACTAGCAAATCTATATTCAGATAAATAGATAAAAACGAGAACCGTTAATACTGATGCATATACACAGACTTCAACTTTTATAACTCAAGGACTTTTAACAGAGATAATCTAGTGTTTGAATGGAGGCACATCAAAATTCAAAGACAATTATTACAGTGCCAATGCTGAATGATACAGAAAATATGTAATTAACAATACCGTATAGCTAAAAACCTTCCCGAATTTTCAACAAATTCCATGACACAAAGGAGAAGACATTTATTATACTCGCAGTGCACATCAAAAGTTATCAACTCACTTTTCGACAAAAAATCAATACTGAATTATATGTATCACATTTGCTTCAGACACTGTAATACAGCTACTTACTTGTATATGTATATAATAATAGCATACATTTAACATAAATACCATACGACCATTAACGCTGTGTGTTTAAATGTCATTATAGCATTTCTGTCTAACGAGATAAGCTATTACCGGAATTATCCAAAAATCCAAATTTGCGTGTGTTAAACAAACTTTTTAACACAGTTTCTATGAAGTCACTTACTTGAAAAATGAAAGGGTTGGCAAGTTTTTTGAAGTCGAATGATTTGTTATCCCTCAGAGTGTCGCTAAATGTTCTATTCAGAACTGTCGAGGTGTATTGAAATGCAACGACAAAATCTAGAAGACAAATAAACAAATAATCAATGAAACAAAACGAAGAAACGATTTTGGAAGTACATGTGAAAAAATCCCATTACAAATAGGTCAGTACACAAACAAATCAGTCTACATATATATGTCGGTTAATCAGCTTTGGGTATATGAAAACGAGTTATTCACGACAAACACATAGAAATAACTTGGATACATATACATAGTGAGACATTCTAGCCAGATTGTATATTAGCTCACTATATATTGGCAACCTAAGATAAGCAAATAGGTTTTAAAAATGTAAATGTTAATGTTAATACGTGAAATGCAACACAAAAGGCTTTTCAAATAAATTAACTGTGCGGTTTTATTAATATATTCAGATTCAAAGGATAAGCCTTGACGTCTGATTTATTATTTGACCTGTTGAGCGCGTGTGTTTGGAGACGTACCATTACCACAGTCGGGTCCGGTGTAATTTTGTGGGCATTGGCACGTGTACTTCCCTGGAGTATCCACACAAGTTGCTCCGTTCATACAAGGTGTCCTCTGACACTCGTCAATATCTACAACAATGTGATGATATAGATCATTCAAACTTACTACGGGCGATATCTACAACAATGTGATGATATAGATCATTCAAACTTACTAGGGGCGATATCTACAAATATTTATTGTGGTGTTCAAGGAAGCCAAGACAATATATACATGTGCAAGGAGTTCATGATACAATTTTGTAATACTGCTTTTTGTTTTATATTTCCAAAGATTTGGTGATAGAGTATACATACAACTACAACACACAAATAAATATAAATCACAAAACCTAACACAAGCTAAAATAATTTTGGAATTGTCGATATGATTAGCAAAACTGACATTTGTCAATATTTACAATGACTTATTGATATAATTCGTAAAACCAATAATCATTATCTATCTACAAGTTTTTCATAATATACAAATATACATGTAATTCGGTAAACAGGTGATTTTCTGGTCATGTCAATAAAGTTCCAGGCCTTACATAATTGATTTTAGTTTGTGAATAAGACAATGACCTAGTTTAGTACATAAATCAACATAAGACGAGGGAAACAAATTGATTACGTTTTAAACTGAGAAATTTCAGAAATCATCAAAGTATTCTGTATCCAAAATAGCAGAAAACACTCTTGTAAGTACCTCTTGCCAGATAAAAGCAACAATAGACTTGCGCCGAAAAGCCTATTCAATAACTGACATGCAGCCTTGTTGTCAAGTGTCCCTATAATGCAGTACCAAATACAATGTTATATCAGCCTTGTTGCCAGGCATTCCTAGAATGTAGTACTAAATATAACGTTATATCAGCCTTGTTGTCAAGCGTCCCTAGAATGTTGTGCCAAACATAACGTTATATCAGCCTTGTTGCCAGGCGTCCCTAGAATGCAGTGCCAAATATAACGTTATAGCAGCCTTGTTGCCAGGCGTTCCTAGAATAAAGTACTAAATATAACGTTATATCAGCCTTGTTGTCAAGCGTCCCTAGAATGTAGTGCCACATATCACGTTATAGCAGCCTTGTTGTCAGGCGTCCCTAGAATGCAGTACCAAATATAACGTTATATCAGCCTTGTTGTCAGACGTCCCTAGAATGTAGTGCCACATATCACGTTATAGCAGCCTTGTTGTCAGGCGTTCCTAGAATGTAGTGCCAAACNACCCGCCCAGCCGTTATTGATCTATTAATTTGTGTTGATGTTAATACCTTTTTAATAAATACTTCCAACCCTGCAGTTATGTGTTTGTTGCGAGTGTTGTTACCTTCAGCACAGGTATTCCCCACCCAGCCGTCTGGACATGTACACGTGAATCCGCCATCATTGTTGCCACAGGTTCCCCCATTCTGACATGAATTCAATTCACATTCATTTACATCTGAAAATCAGAAAAAATGATCTCTTATAAAATCTCTACAAATAATACTATATTGTGGATGAATATCTGTTAAAGAAACTTGGATTTTAAGTTGAACTGCTCTAGATTTTTAACCGTCAAAATGAGGGAATTTATGAACAGTTTTATAGACACCTCTTAAGTTTAATGGATGATCTTGAAGGTGAGTAACAGGGTCAAATGATACAGAAAAATGGTGTAACGGTGGAACAGAAGACAAAAATAAGGTATGCGAACGACATGATATAAATCAAGGATAGTCATTGATATAGTGTAACAACAAGAAGAGACAAGCAACAAATGGCTCAAGAAATACATAAACAATCATTTATAACGGAAAACTGCTAGAAAATAAGTAGTATTAGAAACACAGTGAATCGAGTATTCAGACAACGTACCTATTAGACACGTAGGTCCAGTCCAACCGCCCGTACAGATACAGCTAAAGGAACGCTGTTCATCAGTACATGAACCACCATTAAAACAGGGGTCGGACGCACACTCGTCTCCATCTGATACAGGTAAATAACAAAATTCATGATGTCTTCATAAAATCTGGATAAGTATGTTTGTCACCAACGACGTTCTTTTTTCACGATTGAATAAAATGATTTGTAGCATCAGCTCATGATAACGACTGCAAAATGTTTTCAAAGCAAGTCAACCATAGTCTGGTAAAAGAATCTCTTACCAAACTTAGATACTTCCACCAGGAAATTGTTTATAAAAGTAAGACGTAGTCCAGAATACTCCATCTTGGTGGCCTGTGACCTTAGAATTTCGAGTATTCGTGTCCGCTGTGTTGCGTCGGCTAAGGTAAGGTCGATTTCCAGGTTCAGAGCCGTGTTGCTTACGCTGTAAAATATACAGTAGCATCGTATCGAGTATACTAGATATTTAAAATGGCATTTTTAGTACAGAGAAAAGAAATAAAAACAGAAAACGAGCTAGGATTGGTCAATCCTTTGACAAGAAAGCCAATATGATTGCTATCCTGACTCAATCTATCTATGTTTTAAATAACGTCTTAAATATTAATCCCTTGTTACTTTAATTCACTGCACCAATGTTTAGACGTGTCAATATGACTTCTTCCTTGTGATTCGAGTCACACCTATGTTATATCTTGCGTGTTTCATGTGACTTAAGTTATACTTTTTAACGTCTTGTGTACAATATTAAACGTTAGATATACATATATATCGACTTGAATGGCATATGTGACATTTTGAGTAACACCTATATTATAACTTGATAACCGATGTTCCTGCTCTTACCTCACCAAGCCAGAGCATCGGCAAGTATTTGGGTTGTCCTTGGGCCTAAATAAAAAGAAGAACAACACTATGACAAAAGACTCGTATGATGGACACGTAATCTATGTATGATTTCATTTATCACAGTTCTGTATGACTATATTGTTAATTTCCATGCTAACATACATAGCAAACGAAAAGGAATGTATTGCGAGTACACTCATCTTATTACTTTTTATACCTAATCTGACTGACTCTCCGTGAGTTAACCAAGGTCATATATAAATCAAGGATTGTTAGTTTTATACCCTGCCTTGTGTGTCCAGTAAATGAATAAACAACCGTTCTTACCTTATCGACCTCACTGTACAGCCATGGTAATCGACAGAGAGGCCGCTGTTCTCAAAGTATTTGTCGAGCTACAATAAATTTTGATTTCACTTTTTAATCATATGCAGTAAGAGGACATCATCTTAAAATAAATAAATAAATAAAAATAGAAATAAAATAAACAGGCAAATGTCCATAGCTGTGTGTTTTCAATCAACTACAGGACATTACTATATATACACTTATATACTTCATAAAGTATATATATGTATACAAATATAGTCACACTAGAACATTCATATCTACAACCCATCATCCTAGCAAAAGCAGTAACGTCCAAAAGACAGATATCATACCTCATCACAAAACGGCAGAGCGATCGCCCGGAACTCGGGCGAGGTAATGTCCTGGAGCTTCCGTGAATAGGTATGGTTGAGAACTGGGACGGTCAATTTGGCAGAGTATGCTTCAGCTGGTGACGAACCAAACAGATGTGGTAGTAACACACAAGAACTATTTATATATCAATGTATATCTTTAGAGTGCTAACTCACTAAAACACCATGCGGGAGGCACCCATTATATTATTCCTCCGGGTCACATTATACTGATATCGGGTGAACCTCCCAGTCACATTATACTGACATCGAGTGAACCTCCCGGTCACATTCTACTGACATCGGGTGAGTNCCTTGTTGCCAGGCGTTCCTAGAATGTAGTACCAAATATAACGTTATATCAGCCTTGTTGCCAAGTGTCCCTAGAATATAGTACCAAATATAACGTTATATCAGCCTTGTTGTCAGTTAAGCGTTTCTAGAATGCAGTACCAAATATAACGTTATATCAGCCTTGTTGTCAAGCGTCCCTAGAATGTTGTACCAAATATACCGTTATATCAGCCTTGTTGTCAAGCGTTCCTAGAATGTAGTACCAAATATAACCTGGTATCAGCATTGTTGTCAAGCGTCCCTAGAATGTAGTGCCAAATATAACGTATATCAGCCTTGTTGCCAGGCGTTCCTAGAATGTAGTACCAAATATAACGTTAAAGGGGCTGGTCGGGGAAAAAAATGTCATATTTGCTAAAATGGCATACACATGTTTAAAATACCTTCTTATGAAATACACCGATACAAATTTTACTGAAATTCACTCCCTAAGAGTAAAAATTATAATAACATGTATATTAAAGAAATCCTAAATCGTCACCTGACAGTCTAAAACTCTCAATTGACCAAGATCTGTGATGTAATTTTACTGCACGCGCATCATCAACAAGGCCAAATGTAAACATCGCGGCGAAAGAAAAAGATGCATGCGAAAGTCATGACAGGCACGAGGTATCAATATCGTTATATATAACAACAACATATAGGTAGGAATACTACACTTGCATCATACATGACCTTTGAAAACAATTATTTACGTATAGTATTGCTGTCTTGTCCGCTAGTTGAGTCCGACATGGCAAGTGACGGCGTGCTATTGTTGTTATCTTCACTGCCTCACTTTCGAAACAACCACGTGATATATATAAATAGATCTGCGCTAAATTTACGCGGCGCTTTCCCGAAATTTCAGTGGTCAAAACTGGACATTGCAAGCAGAACTCGACCATCATATTGCCATGGTATACCTTTTGGAAGGCCAGAGAACGCATTTAGACCAACTTATTTTGTATTTTTTTCCCCGACCAACCCCTTTAATAATAATAATAATAATATACAGCATTTATATAGCGCCCTATATAATTTGTAAAATTACTCTAAGGTGCTTTACAACATATGGATAATGGTAATGGTTATAATTGTGAAAACAAACAAACAACAAAGGCTTGCAATCACTTTCATACATTTAACAAGCAATGTTCACATAATTGAACAAATAAAAGGGTGGTATTTACATGACGTCTTTGCAAAGATTCTAAAATGCAGACGTGAAGAGGTGAGTTTTTATGTCCCTCTTGAACTTGGCCAGGGTATTTGACTTCTTAATAGCAGATGGTAAGCTATTCCACAACGTAGCCGAAACCCTCCCAAAGCATCTGTTTCCGTAGGTCACAGTACGAGATTTTGGGACACACAACAAAGATTCTGACTCCGACCGCAGTGATCTTGACAGCTGATACAGGGTAACAAGTTCCTGTAGGTACTGAGGAGCTGTTCCATTCAGTGCCTTGTATGTGTATACCAGAATTTTGTACTGCGACCTGTAT
>NW_018407171.1:373564-427286 GCF_002113885.1 Mizuhopecten yessoensis | reverse complement strand
GACATCGGGTGAACCTCCCGGTCACATTATACTGACATCGGGTGAACCTCCCGGTCACATTATACTGACATCGGGTGAACCTCCCGGTCACATAATACGGACATCGGGTAAACCTCCCGGTCTCATGATACTGACATCGGATGAACCTCCCGGTCACATTATACGGACATCGGGTAAACCTCCCGGTCTCATTATACTGACATCGGGCCAACCTCCCGGTCTCATGATACTGACATCGGGTGATCCTCCCGGTCACATAATACGGAAATCGGGTAAACCTCCCGGGCTCATGATACTGACATCACATTATACTGACATCGGGTGAACCCCCCGGTCACATAATACGGAAATCGGGTGAACCTCCCCTTCACATTATACTGACATCGGGTGAACCTCCCGGTCACATTATACAAACATCGGGTGAACCTCCCATTCACATTATACTGACATTGGGTGAACCTCCCGGTTTCATTATATTGACATCGGGTGAACCTCCCGGTCATATTATACTGACATCGGGTGAACCTCCCGGTCACATTATACGGACATCGGGTGAACCTCCCGGTAATATTATACGGACATCGGGTGAACCTCCCGGTCACATTATACTGACATCGAGTGAACCTCCCGGTCACATTATACGGAAATCGGGTGAACCTCCCGGTCACATTATACGGACATCGGGTGAACCTCCCGGTCACATTATACGTACATCGGGTGAACCTCCCGGTCACATTATACGAACATCGGATGAACCTCCCGGTCACATTATACTGACATCGGGCGAACCTCCCGGTCATACTATACGGACATCGGGTGATCCTCCCGGTCACATTATACGGAAATCGGGTGAACTGCCCGGTCACATTATACGGACATCGGGTGAACCTCCCAGTCACATTATACGGACATCGGGTGAACCTCCCGGTCTCATTATACTGACATCGGGTGAACCTCCCGATCACATTATACGGACATCGGGTGAACCTCCCGGTCTCATTATACTGACATCGGGTGAACCTCCCGGTCACATTATACTGACATCGGTCGAACCTCCCGGTCATACTATACGGACATCGGGTGAACCTCCCGGTCACATTATACGGACATCGGGTGAACCTCCCGGTCTCATTATACTGACATCGGGTGAACATCACGGTCACATTATACTGACATCGGGTGAACATCCCGGCCACATTATACTGACATCGGGTGAACATCCCGGTCACATTATACTGACATCGTGTGAACAAGTTGTTGTAAATTCCCTTAATGCTGAATGTGTAGTAGGAAGGGCCACTACCATTTTAATGAATTTCGTATGATCCTGGTCACATTATACGGACATCGGGTGAACCTCCTAGTCACATTATACTGACATCGGGTGACCCTCCCGGTCACATTATACGGACATCGGTTGAACCTCCCGGTCACATTATACGGCCATCGGGTGAACCTTCCATTCATATTATACGGACATCGGGTGAACCTCCCGATCAAATTATACCGACATCGGGTGAACCTCCCGGTCACATAATACTGACATCGGGTGAACCTCCCGGTCTCATGATACTGACATCGGGTGAACCTCCCGGTCTCATGATACTGACATCGGGTGAACCTCCCGGCCACATTATACAGACATCGGGTGAACCTCCCGGTCACACTATACGGACATCGGGTGAACCTCCCGATCAAATTATACCGACATCGGGTGAACCTCCCGGTCACATAATACTGACATCGGGCGAACCTCCCGGTCATACTATACGGACATCGGGTGAACCTCCCGGTGTCATTATACTGACATCGGGTGAACATCCCGGCCACATTATACTGACATCGGGTGAACCTCCCGGTCACATTATACTGACATCGTGTGAACAAGTTGTTGCAAATTCCCTTAATGCTGAATGTGTAGCAGGAAGGGTCACTACCATTTTAATGAATTTCGTATGATGGGATAGAGCCCATTGCCTTCTGCACTTTGGCAACGTTTAACACTATGGCCACAATTGGTGTATTGCCAAGCAAAGCGCTAGGACACCAGAAGGTTGTAAGGAAGTAGAGAGAGGCTATACAGATCATAAATGTTGAAATTGGGACAGAAGACATATTTTGGTCACTTTTGTGTGCCCAATGGAGGGGTACAAAATCAAAACCCAAATTATTCAGAGGGTTCCCACAATAGCTGCCTTTTAAACATGCAATTGGCAGCAGCAGATATTTTCTTTTCTCAGCAGGGTGTCAAACAGTGCCAGTTTACCAATAGTTGATGGGAAAGTGAATGTACTTAAACTCAATTTAATAACAATGCACACCGTAAGGACAAACATAGTAGACTTTTATCTAACATATGTATACTCGCCAGACGTGTCAAATCGAATGAGTGAATGTTCTGAACGTTAAATGCTAAACTGAGATGAACTGCAAACTTACCTTGGATTGGATGGTCTTCTGCAAAGGAAATTATATAAAATATATGAAAATTTATCAATAATTCTCATAAACAGTAGACATATAAAGAATCATGTTGGTATAAATATATAGTAGTCTTAAATAATTTCAACAGTGTATGTTTTCTATTCTTGTTGTATCACCAGTGCAGATGATATTCATGTAGCCTGTTTACATAAAATGAACCTTGCACAACAGTTTATTTTTTCAATCTGAAGGCAGTTGGGCTCGAACAAAAACCATCATGTTCAGCATCAAGTTTCATTTTCCCAAGATAAACGATGCAAATATGAATTCAGGCATTTTATCTGAGAAGAAAATAGCTGTTATTTAAAAACAATGCAATAATTTCGCTATACAAACAAACCAGACACTGGTTTTATGATTCTGATTACTGTCGTTTGACGCTGGCCCTGTTGACGATGCTGGAATCATAATATGGTTTTGAAGTTTACCTTGCATCATTAGCCAGTAATGGACGAGGAGGCCGACGCCGAATGAGATGAGCAGGGCCCCAATCAGTAGCACTAAGATAAGTCCGATGCGGCCCTGATCACCTCGGTCTTTCCGTGGCTTTCCGAGAAACGACCGAGAGCTACTCGTGGACAATCCGTACCCGGAGAAGCCGTCGTAAAGCTCTGGGTCGTTTAGACTGCTATGGTCATAAATCCTCTCCTTGAGAATGACAGGTGTTAGAGTAAAGCCGCCAAGTTCATCATCAAACCGGCGCTGAGGCTGGAAAGAAAGCACTACATCTGTATTACATGTAGAAGATTATAACGGTCAGTAGAAATACTTTGTATTACATGTAGAAGTATAGATTATAACAGTCGGTAGAAATACTTTGTATTTCATGTTGAAGTATAGATTATAACAGTCAGTAGAAATACTTTGTATTACCTGTAGAAGTATAGATTATAACAGTCGGTAGAAGTACTTTGTATTACATGTAGAAGTATAGATTATAACAGTCAGTAGAAATACTTTGTATTACATGTAGAAGTATAGATTATAACAGTCAGTAGAAATACTTTGTATTACATGTAGAAGTATAGATTATAACAGTCAGTAGAAATACTTTGTATTACATGTAGAAGTATAGATTATAACAGTCAGTAGAAATACTTTGTATTACATGTAGAAGTATAGATTATAACAGTCAGTAGAAATACTTTGTATTACATGTAGAAGTATAGATTATAACAGTCAGTAGAAATACTTTGTATTACATGTAGAAGTATAGATTATAACAGTCAGTAGAAATACTTTGTATTACATGTAGAAGTATAGATTATAACAGTCAGTAGAAATACTTTGTATTACATGTAGAAGTATAGATTATAACAGTCAGTAGAAATACTTTGTATTACATGTAGAAGTATAGATTATAACAGTCAGTAGAAATACTTTGTATTACATGTAGAAGTATAGATTATAACAGTCAGTAGAAATACTTTGTATTACATGTAGAAGTATAGATTATAACAGTCAGTAGAAATACTTTGTATTACATGTAGAAGTATAGATTATAACAGTCAGTAGAAATACTTTGTATTACATGTAGAAGTATAGATTATAACAGTCAGTAGAAATACTTTGTATTACATGTAGAAGTATAGATTATAACAGTCAGTAGAAATACTTTGTATTACATGTAGAAGTATAGATTATAACAGTCAGTAGAAATACTTTGTATTACATGTAGAAGTATAGATTATAACAGTCAGTAGAAATACTTTGTATTACATGTAGAAGTATAGATTATAACAGTCAGTAGAAATACTTTGTATTACATGTAGAAGTATAGATTATAACAGTCAGTAGAAATACTTTGTATTACATGTAGAAGTATAGATTATAACAGTCAGTAGAAATACTTTGTATTACATGTAGAAGTATAGATTATAACAGTCAGTAGAAATACTTTGTATTACATGTAGAAGTATAGATTATAACAGTCAGTAGAAATACTTTGTATTACATGTAGAAGTATAGATTATAACAGTCAGTAGAAATACTTTGTATTACATGTAGAAGTATAGATTATAACAGTCAGTAGAAATACTTTGTATTACATGTAGAAGTATAGATTATAACAGTCAGTAGAAATACTTTGTATTACATGTAGAAGTATAGATTATAACAGTCAGTAGAAATACTTTGTATTACATGTAGAAGTATAGATTATAACAGTCAGTAGAAATACTTTGTATTACATGTAGAAGTATAGATTATAACAGTCAGTAGAAATACTTTGTATTACATGTAGAAGTATAGATTATAACAGTCAGTAGAAATACTTTGTATTACATGTAGAAGTATAGATTATAACAGTCAGTAGAAATACTTTGTATTACATGTAGAAGTATAGATTATAACAGTCAGTAGAAATACTTTGTATTACATGTAGAAGTATAGATTATAACAGTCAGTAGAAATACTTTGTATTACATGTAGAAGTATAGATTATAACAGTCAGTAGAAATACTTTGTATTACATGTAGAAGTATAGATTATAACAGTCAGTAGAAATACTTTGTATTACATGTAGAAGATTATAACAGTCAGTAGAAATACTTTGTATTACATGTAGAAGATTATAACAGTCAGTAGAAATACTTTGAAACAACTCGCTTCATTTGAACAGTTTGTATGTAGATGCAGAAGAATGAGCATTCCGTCCGTCTCGAACTGATCATTGGTCCTAACTATCCATCGCCAAGACAAATAACAAATCTCTATTAATCAGGTAATGATAATGAAAGAAACCCCGAAATTATAATAGAAGATTACTTTAGTGTACATGTATATTTATAGATGGGCGAGTGAACTAAAAGCTTCTTTCAATATCATATATATATAATTGTGCAGGAAGCGGTATCCGGGCCCTGATGATCTCAAATAATATATTTGTACATTGTATAATTGTATAAGTAGTGGTCTCCGGGCCCCGACGATCCCAATCATATACTTGTATAATTGTACAGGAAACGGTCTTCGGACCGTGATGATATCAATAAAATATCTGTATAATTGTGCAGGAAACGGTCTCCGGGCCCCGACGACCTCAAAAATATATCTGTATTATTGTACAGGAAGCGGTATCCGGACCCTAATGATCTCAATAATATATTTATATAATTGTACAGGAAACGGTCTCCGGGACCCGACGACCTCAAAAATGTATTTGTATAATTGAACAGGAAGTCGTTTCTGGGCCCTAATGATCTCAATTATATATCAGTATAATTGTACAGGAAGTGGGACCGGGCCCTGATGATCTCATTAATATATTCATATAATTGTACAGGAAGTGGGACCGGGCCCTGATGATCTCAATAATATATTGGTTTTGTGTAATTGTACAGGAAGTGTTGTCTGGGCCCTGACGGTCTCGATAATACAGTTGTGTAATTATTGTACAGGAAGTGTTTTCCGGGCCCTGACGATCTCAATGATATATTTGTATAATTGTTCAGGAAGTGGGACCGGGCCCTGATGATCTCATTGATATATCTATATAATTGTATAGGAAGTGGGACCGGGCCCTGATGATCTCATTAATATATTTATATAACTGTACAGGAAGTGGGACCGGGCCCTGATGATCTCATTAATATAATTATATAATTGTACAGGAAGTGGGACCGGGACCTGACGATCTCAATGATATATTTGTATAATTGTTCAGGAAGTGGGACCGGGCCCTGATGATCTCATTAATATATTTATATAATTGTACAGGAAGTGGGACCGGGACCTGACGATCTCAATGATATATTTGTATAATTGTTTAGGAAGTGGGACCGGGCCCTGATGATCTCATTAATATATTTATATAATTGTATAGGAAGTGGGACCGGGACCTGACGATCTAAATAATACATTTCTGTAGTTGTACAGGAAGTGTTTTCCGAGCTCTGACAAACTTAATAACATATTTGTGTCATTGCACATGAAGACATTACCGGGGTCGACAATCTCTGTATATTGATATTTATTCCGTATCTAAGAACTGCGTAATATGTATTGATGTACACTCAAATGTTAGCTTCTAACTACAGTATATAACCCTCCGTACAGTATTAAACCGAAAAATGATCGTTATACACATTTAGTTTAAACTGAGGTTTATATAAAAGTTAAGCATGAGAGATTTACTGATAACATGTTCTACCCTCGAGAAAAATACAATTTATATATTGATGACATATTAATGAACATTTAGATTATTAATCAAAAAACAAATTACGCACCTTACCATGACACTTGAAAATAGCATTGAGTTGCAAAGGGGAAAATATGTATGTATTTCCTCAGCAAATGTCTAAGAAATAATTGTAAAACTAAATAACCAATGTACAAGCAAGTCAATCGTATCTTGTAGGTGTCGTGCTGAAGGGCCAAATATCACAGAAGACCCCCGAGGGCATACAAATCATTAATTGACGAGATTCATTGTAATACCATTTTTATAGTTTCTCAATTATTTAAGGTCTTAACATCGATTCTTAATTCCTTATTCTCCTTTCATAAATAAACCATGTTACATTATCTTAGGCTTATGCAACTTTAAACATTTAAAAAGCATAGCTTATCAGATATTTTTATTAAATCTGTTATGTCCGCAGCTCTTAACTAGAAATATATAGGAAGGAAGCACCTACTTAAACCTAAATATAGAAGTTACCACTTTACTACACCATATAGCCAGTTGGCCCGTTAAGGACTCATCAGCAATATTTAAAGGGAAAAATAATGATTAACAATGTTTAATTTGTTTCGAAATCAAATGTTGAATTATATCAAAATGGAAAGATGCCTGTAAACCGCTTGTTACACAATATTTGTCAGAACCTGATAAGGATTTCCTGTTAACTGTGTCTGAATAAATTCCAGTTGCTAGGTTACGTCTATTTCGGTATTTTTCGCGCTTTATTAGTACTGCTTTCTGATGGGCGTGTTCCCGTACAGGTGAGCGTAATCAATTACCAGTACGTTTTATGTACTAGTGAGATATGTTGCAGTCAGTGTCAGGTGTACTATCAGAATACCTGTGTATACACATGTCGTACCGTGGGAACAGCGTCGTTACCTGTCAAATATGGTAGAACATGCAACAGTTGGACATGTTAGATACAAAACGTCTTTCGTCATAATATCAGAGCGAAAATAAGCGGTGTACATGTCTACGACACAGCTGTAGTGTGTACGCTACACATGAAAGACACTATTCTTTTCACATGTATGTAGATAATATCTAGTCTAGCAGTAGAGAAGGTCCCGCCTTCAATGTAGATACAATCATATCCACACATCGAAACGGTCCCCGCTGTCAGTGTAGATAGCCCGTGTCTCTACGCAATAATGATTGTTGGAATTCAATGAAAATATTGAGGAGACATGTAATAAATCTTGTAACGCATTGCAAGTAAATGTACTTGACCAGACACAGGTGCTATCTTCGCGACTTGACCGGAGGCCATCATTACGTCACAATTGATTTACGACAGAATCACCTACCGTTATCAATGTAATGTCGTAACGAACATTTCTGCAAGAAGATATACAAATATAACTATATATAAATATGGTTAGTGTTGGTTAGGGATGGTCGCGGTATGAGGGTGGTTGGTGTTGGTTGAGGGATGGTCGCGGTATGAGGGTGGTTGATGTTGGTTGGGGATGGTCTCGGTATGAGGGTGGTTGGTGTTGGTTGGGGGTGGTCGCGGTATGAGGGTGGTTGGTGTTGGTTGAGGGATGGTCGCGGTATGAAAGTGGTTGGTGTTGGTTGTATTACAAAAATAACGTGAACAGCAGACGCCATATTGTTAAAATAATAACGATGGTCAGAAATGTAGTGTACATTTTCTTTAAAAATATAGAAGTCTTTCATTTAGAACAAAAGTAAAAAAAGACAGTCTTACGTTGGTTACAACATGCATGAGACATAAGCTTCGGTAATTATTGACATACTTCACTACCACCTGGTAACCTGGTAAAATTTCTTAATGGCCCCACAAACAATGACCAGAGCTGAATATATTGTTAAATAACAGAATAGGACTTGGTAACAATAGTGCAATCCCTTACAACAAAGTATTCACTACATCTAAAACATTACCGTATGTCCATGATCTGTTCTTGCTAAAATTTCTGATTACAAAGTTTTATTAGTGAAAAGTGAGATTTTTTGTTTATATTAATTACACCCTAAATTTTGTGAATGAACTAATAGGGCATTTTGTATCACTCGGGGAAAGCGTGGGGATAGGATCAACGTTACATATGCATTTTGCATCAGTCGGGGAAAGCGTGGGGATAGAATCAACGTTACATATGCATTTTGTATCAGTCGGGAAAAGCGTGGGGATAGGATCAACGTTACATATGCATTTTGTATCAGTCGGGAAAAGCGTGAGGATAGGATCAACGTTACATGTGCATTTTGCATCAGTCGGGGAAAGCGTGGGGATAGGATCAACGTTACATATATATTTTGTATCAGTCGGGGAAAGCGTGGGGATAGGATCAACGTTACATATGAGACTTCGTGAATAAAATGCAAATTTAAAAGATTAACTTATTTTAACTTGTTTTAATAACTCATTGATTCCTGTGTTATATCTAGTACTTACGCCGCTAGACTTGAAGATGAGGTCGTCACTCAGATGTTTGGTCCAGTCAGACTCGGCATCAATCTCAAACGTTCCCTCTTTAGCATCGTCGTACTCCTTCATCTTGAAATCGGACGAATATTGGATGTCAAACACTACCTAGGACTATCTTCAGATAGTGTTTACTCTCATCAAAATATCTTATTTGATACTAGCGTTCTTGTTATTTCAACAACTGTTCAGAGACGAACTGTCACGTTTACACAGGTAATTTAATATAAACCGAAATCGGCAATTTAACTTAGTATACTCGGCTAATGACGTCACAAAAACATCGATAATGCCGTCTCAACATCAATTTTTATAATAAACTCCGTTGTTTAGTTAAACAAGGAGGTTTTATTTTAAATTCATCTGTTTACACGTGCTGAAACCAGGTCCCTCGGAATTAAACCTTTAATCCACGTGACATAAATACAATGTACAAATAGCAGTCCTTGCTGGTTGTGATAAACTTTTCACACAGTCAAGATGTGATGTCTTCGTGTGAACACTGAGAGCTGTATCCGTGTTGTATCAATAATTCCCTTTAATAATTTTGATTTGTATTTTGTTAGTTTTGAAACAACTGTCTCCACTGTTGTATTTTGTTAGTTTTGAAACAACTGTCTCCACTGTTGTATTTTGTTGGTTTGAAACAACTGTCTCCACTGTTGTATTTGGCTAAAATGCCAGTCTTCTGGATATAAGAGTAGGGTCACTATGTGGTAGTTCTCACCGCACCGAGTCCACTCTGAAAAAAACCAACCACGGCCTAACATTCACACACGACGTATTGATAACATTGTAGATCATACAATCAATATACCAACACACTCGTATAACAATCAGTCATCAGAACAAACAGCAGTGATCAGCCGTACATCACCATTGAACACATCGGTCAACACGTGTGGTGGACAATATCCCGCCAATACCACGGTCTACTAGCTTAACGTGGACGGGCACCACATACAGCTACCAGAACTCCTAGGACTGAACGAAACATTAAAACAGGTCTATATTCGCGAAATTTGTCAAATCACCACTTTACAAAGTTTTGCGAGAGTAAAAGGTTGTCCTCGTCGTGTTCCGGGATACTGACGTTTTCTGATGACATCCTGGTATGTGCTGACCAGTCATGTAAAATGATTGACAGATGTGTGTCGACTGACCAGTGTAACGCTGACAATGTCCGGGGCGATGTGTTTTTATTTTCGGTCATCAATGCTGGACCTAATGAACATGTTTATGACTTCGTCTGTCGCTCTTCCAACGATAAAATCATAGTTTGAATGACCGCGGGTCACAATGGGCAAAAGGATTGACCCCGTGCCTGCGCGGTTATAGTTTCGTGACTAACAGCTACTCTGTAGCATACATTGATACAAACACTTAATATAATTTTTAGACAGGTTACATATTTAGATCTTACATCTTATTTACAATATGGCCCTGTAATACCAAATTTATAAAGGACATGGACATGATACATACAATGACATATACAGTATAAATAAATAATAACAATACCACATATGCAGATCCTGACAAGTTAAAGTATAAAACTATTCGTCACATCTAAAACATTATCTGCAGGAATTCCTTCTTAAAAAACACAAGCTAGGTAAAAGTATGGAGTGAGCATATACAACAAGGAAATAGAACATTGAATATGAACCATATCTCCTCACATCACATTATATCATAAAGTGTTATAATAAAAAATATCCACATATGCAACAAGGAAATATAACATTAAATATGAACCTATATATATATCCTCACATCACATTATATCATAAAGTTTTATAATAAAAAATATCCACATATACAACAAGGAAATATAACATTAAATATGAACCTATCTATATCTCCTCACATCACATTATATCATAAAGTGTTATAATAAAAAATATCCACATATGCAACAAGGAAATATAACATTAAATATGAACCTATCTATATATCCTCACATCACATTATATCATAAAGTGTTATAATAAAAAATATCCACATATACAACAAGGAAATATAACATTAAATATGAACCTATCTATATCTCCTCACATCACATTATATCATAAAGTGTTATAATAAAAAATATCCACATATGCAACAAGGAAATATAACATTAAATATGAACCTATCTATATATCCTAACATCGCATTATATCATAAAGTGTTATAATAAAAAATATCCACATATACAACAAGGAAATATAACATTAAATATGAACCTATCTATATCTCCTCACATCACATTATATCATAAAGTGTTATAATAAAAAATATCCACATATGCAACAAGGAAATATAACATTAAATATGAACCTATCTATATATCCTAACATCGCATTATATCATAAAGTGTTATAATAAAAAATATCCACATATACAACAAGGAAATATAACATTAAATATGAACCTATCTATATCTCCTCACATCACATTATATCATAAAGTGTTATAATAAAAAATATCCACATATACAACAAGGAAATATAACATTAAATATGAACCTATCTATATCTCCTCACATCACATTATATCATAAAGTGTTATAATAAAAAATATCCACATATACAACAAGGAAATATAACATTAAATATGAACCTATCTATATCTCCTCACATCACATTATATCATAAAGTGTTATAATAAAAAATATCCACATATACAACAAGGAAATATAACATTAAATATGAACCTATCTATATCTCCTCACATCACATTATATCATAAAGTGTTATAATAAAAAATATCCACATATACAACAAGGAAATATAACATTAAATATGAACCTATCTATATCTCCTCACATCACATTATATCATAAAGTGTTATAATAAAAAATATCCACATATACAACAAGGAAATATAACATTAAATATGAACCTATCTATATCTCCTCACATCACATTATATCATAAAGTGTTATAATAAAAAATATCCACATATGCAACAAGGAAATATAACATTAAATATGAACCATATCTCCTCACATCACATTATATCATAAAGTGTTATAATAAAAAAATATCCACATATGCAACAAGGAAATGTAACATTAAATATAAACCTATATATATCTCTTCATCTCCCATTATATCATAAAGTTTCATACAAAACCATGTTCATCATTATACAACAAGGCAATATAACATTAAATATAAACCTATCTATATATGCTAACATCCCATTACATTATAAAGTTTAATAAAAAAAAAAATCATTCACGAAAGCAAAACTATGAATATCTTTAAACCTGGTTACATTCTAAATATGTTATACAAAACTGCGTCCATGTCCCGACACCACATGTACAAACTGTAAATTTAGTGATAAACTATGTATATCCTCCAAAACCGTGACAGTATCTGCGTGCATAGAATCACACCACATGCCATTGTAAACTTAGTTATTTACAGTATATGTAAACCTATTTACAAGCTATGTACATCCCCAAATCTCGTGACATTATTACCCCCACTTGAATAAAAAAGAAAAGTATCCATTTTTTCAATTATAAAAAAATGTATTAACCGAAACGTAAAAGAACACTATTATTCAATTAGTATTATTATTTGTCATCGCGACAAATATTCAACATGAATTGTTTTGTCATACAAAATTTACGGAATTGCCTATATAATAAGTGGACAGTGATTATAAAACTGTCGAAACATAGGTCATTAGATAGTGCCGTTAATTCCACGAGTCGGCGTTCCCGATCAAACCGAGACCTTAAATTAATTACCATTTCCGTTTGTTCTACAATCGTGATTCAGGCACTAAACGGTCATCACATTGGATTGTAGTCAGACTCTCTAAAAGCTAAGTACTGTATATAGTCGTGTATTGCACTAACACAGTGATGAAAGTCTTAACGATAACACATCGGGTTCGGTTGTAATAAATTGGTAAGTTACCAGGCAAACAGCACACCGACTTCATACTCTATATTTATGGAGGGATTTCTTTGTTTTCGTTAATTACCATTCAAAGTAAAAGATGACCATGCTTGGTCACTGGTCAGCATACACGTGACCACTGGCCTGTGATGCTATCGCAAGTGAGCGTGGGTTTTTGAGCGGTAGTCTCCTTAAGGCGTACAGATCTTTATTGATTTACAGAGTAAATAAATAGTTTGTGTACTGCGTACTGGTGATACAAATTACTATTATTGTTGTGACTGATACTATCGTTCAATACGTCGACTTAGTTGATGAAAACTATAGCCAGAATAGACTGCGTGACGCTTTTCATATCGGATGACGAAAAGGTATCACATTGGTACATTTAGTTTGACGACTCATTGACAAATCAAGTCATCTTGTGCACACAATTTTACTTAACATAGACGTCAAAACATATATAATCAGACTTCTTCAAAAGGTTATCAATAGTAAACGAATATTCTACGGTAAAGTTCACGTGAATGCTAATAACCATATACCAATGACCTTTGTGAGCACGATACCACAGTTACACTCTGAAATGAAATGTCTGAGGGATTTTTAAAAGTGTTGGAGTCCTCTCTAATTGGACATGGTTCGATACATTGTTTAGTACGAACAAAGTACTCAATACAAGCACACAATGGACATAAAGAAGGCGGAATGAGATGTCGTATCTTGTTGTCTCTTGGCTCAACTTTCCGTCCCTTTGTTTTTGCTGATTTCCTTACCTGGAGGCAGATATGTATGTACCAACAACATGTCTCCATATTTACTGATGGATCCAGAGATTTACAAATGAATGGGCCTTTAATGAAGAACACTTCGGGCTATTTCGACCGAAATTCTCGACCATTGCCCGCGTCATCGTTGCTATAAATACCGAGTTCAATAGTTTGTTTACAACATCCGCTCACAAACACGTTTGTCTTATTTATTTTACATTTTTATAGCTTTTGCTATTTGCTTGTGAGGTAGGGTTATATGAAACGATAAAGCAATGTCAAGCTGCGGTAAATAAAAAATAACCTCTTCAGTATACTGATTAAAATGATTGGTTTTACAAAAAAAAATACAGCATTTCTGCTAAAAATATTCCTGTATTACAACTGCATAATAAGTATAGTATATGGTTGTGTGTCTTGAAAACATACGTAAGAATTGTATAGCTCACTATATTGTTTATTGTGGTCATACAATCAATTCTTTATTACCGGAAATAGGATTTATGAACACCTCATCACATTATTACTTGTTACCTTAGCAAACTCCATAATAACATATGTTATCGTTTATAAGTACATATACCTTTACAAACTGCATAATAACATATGTTATCGATTATAAGTACATATACCTTTACAAACTCCATAATACCATATGTTATCGTTTATAAGTACATGTACCTTTCCAAACTCCATAATACCATATGTTATCGTTTATTAGTACATATACCTTTACAAACTCCATAATAGCATATGTCATCGTTTATTAGTACATAAAGGTTACATTCAATAGTCGCCATCTTGTTATCCCATAGGATTTCTGTACAGGTATGTGTAGACGAGTTCTGTACAGGTATGTTCAGACGAGTTCTGTACAGGTATGTGTAGACGAGTTATGTACAGGTATTTTGAGACAGGTTATATACGGGTATGTTAGACGAGTTTTGTACAGGTATGTTTAGACGAGTAATGTACAGGTATGTTTATTCGAGTTATGTACAGGTAAGTTTAGATGAGTTTTGTACATGTATGTTTAGACGAGTTATGTACAGGTATGTTTAGACGAGTTATGTACAGGTATGTTTAGTCGAGTTATGTACAGGTAAGTTTAGACGAGTTTTGTACATGTATGTTTAGACGAGTTATGTAGAGGTATGTTTAGACGAGTTATGTAGAGGTATGTTTAGACGAGTTCTGTACAGGTATGTTTAGACGAGTTATGTACAGGTATGTTTAGTCGAGTTATGTACAGGTAAGTTTAGACGAGTTTTGTACATGTATGTTTAGACGAGTTATGTAGAGGTATGTTCAGACGAGTTCTGTGCAGGTATGTTTAGACGAGTTCTGCACAGGTATGTGTAGACGAGTTCTGTACAGGTATGTTAGACGAATTACGTACAGATATATGTAGACGAGTTCTGTACATGTATGTTTAGAAGTGGTATGTACAAATGTACAGGTATATTTAGACGAGTTATGAACAGGTATGTTTAGACGAGTTCTGTACAGGTATGTTTAGACGAGTTCTGTACATGTATGTTTAGAAGGGTTATGTACATGTATGTTTAGACGAGTTATGTACAGGTATGTTTAGACGAGTTATGTACATTTATGTTTAGAAGGGTTATGTACATGTATGTTTAGACGAGTTATGTACAGGTATGTTTAGACGATTTCTGTACAGGTATGTTTAGACGAGTTCTGTACAGATATGTTTAGACGAGTTATGAACAGATATGTTTAGACGAGTTATGTACAGGTATGTTTAGACGAGTTCTGTACAGGTATGTTTAGACGAGTTCTGTACAGGTATGTTAGACGAGTTATGTACAGATATGTTTAGACGAGTTCTGTACATTTATGTTTAGAAGGGTTATGTACATGTATGTTTAGACGAGTTCTGTACATGCATGTTAGACGAGTTCTGTACATGTATGTTAGACGAGTTCTGTACATGCATGTTAGACGAGTTCTGTACAGGTATGTTTAGACGAGTTCTGTACAGGTATGTTAGACGAGTTATGTACATGTATGTTTGGACGAGTTATGTACAGGTATGTTTAGACGAGTTCTGTACATGTATGTTTAGACGAGTTCTGTACATGTATGTTTAGAAGCGTTATGTACATGTATGTTTAGAAGGGTTATGTACATGTATGTTAGACGAGTTATGTACATGTATGTTTAGACGAGTTATGAACAGGTATGTTTAGACGAGTTCTGTACAGATATGTTCAGACGAGTTCTGTACAGGTATGTTAGACGAGTTCTGTACAGGTATGTTTAGACGAGTTATGTACATTTATGTTTAGAAGGGTTATGTACATGTATGTTTAGAAGGGTTATGTACATGTATGTTTGACGAGTTATGTACATGTATGTTTAGACGAGTTATGAACAGGTATGTTTAGACGAGTTCTGTACAGATATGTTTAGACGAGTTCTGTACAGGTATGTTAGACGAGTTCTGTACAGGTATGTTTAGAAGGGTTGTGTACAGGTATGTTAGACGAGTTATGTACAGGTATGGTTAGACGAGTTCTGTACTTGTATGCTAGACGAGTTCTGTGCAGATATGTTTAGACGAGTTATGTACAGGTATGGTTAGAAGAGTTCTGTACTGGTATGTTAAGAAGGGTTGTGTACAGGTATGTTTAGACGAGTTATGTACAGGTATGTTTGGACGAGTTCTGTACAGGTATGTTTAGACGAGTTATGAACAGGTATGTTTAGAAGGGTTATGTACATTTATGTTTAGAAGGGTTATGTACATGTATGTTTAGACGAGTTCTGTACATGTATGTTAGACGAGTTCTGTACATGTATGTTAGACGAGTTATGAACAGGTATGTTTAGAAGGGTTGTGTACAGGTATGTTAGACGAGTTATGTACAGGTATGGTTAGACGAGTTCTGTACATGTATGTTAGACGAGTTCTGTGCAGATATGTTTAGACGAGTTATGTACAGGTATGGTTAGACGAGTTCTGTACTGGTATGTTAAGAAGGGTTGTGTACAGGTATGTTTAGACGAGTTATGTACAGGTATGTATAGACGAGTTCTGTACAGGTATGTTTAGACGAGTTATGAACAGGTATGTTTAGACGAGTTCTGTACAGGTATGGTTAGACGAGTTCTGTACAGATATGTTTTGACGAGTTATGTACAGGTATGTTTAGACGAGTTCTGTACAGATATATTTAGACGAGTTCTATACAGGTATGTTAGACGAGTTCTGTACTGGTATGTTAAGAAGGGTTGTGTACAGGTATGTTTAGACGAGTTCTGTACAGATATGTTTAGACGAGTTCTGTTCATGTATGTTTAGAAGGGTTATGTACAGATATGTTTAGACGAGTTATGTACAGATATGTTTTGACGAGTTATGTACAGCTATGTTTAGACGAGATGTGTACATGTATGTTTAGACGAGTTATGTACAGGTATGTTTAGCTTGATGTGATACACTGGATTGTTCTTATTTATGAATATTAACGGTGTATGATAAAACGTATGTTGACAGGAATCCAGAATATCTATTTACAGGTATCATCATCTGATTAAATCGCTCTCAAAATTCTGTCTTATAGTCGTATGACCTCATGTTTTATAATTTAATATCATTAGACCATTGTAATGTAGATCTAGAGTCCATAAGTTGTAACATAAAACATATGTATTAGTAACCAATGTAAATATCATGATATCGTCGAAATATATATATGTGTAGGTTCATAGTACACACTTCACAAGTTTCATAATTTGAAATTAACCAGTACTCGTATACTTTTCAAACTATATTTCTAAAGGGGCTTTACATCAAAAGCTTAAGATCAAAAGAATGATAGTCGATATTAAATGTGATCTAAATCACAAACCTATTTTTGATGGGTCAGTTATGCAAGTGTTGCTTGTTTAAGACATGTATTCTATTGGGTTATTCCTGTGTAGTTCTATGAGTGAATTTGGTGACAATTCTGTTTCCTATTTGTTTTAAAGGTGGCACTAAGGGTCTTTCAGTTAGGTACGATTTCTGACATTTCTCGGGGTTTCCTCTACGTTTTTGTACTTTCATTCCTTACGATATACTAAGATTGTATATATCAATAGTTTTGTTAATATATATATTTACCAAGTATGGTAGTATGTCGTACTTGTATCACTTCCTTGAATTTTAGTCAAAATCAGTATCTGAAAACATTATGCTATTACATTCGTATTAATATCTGTTTTCAGAAGAATCGCCCGATAGCCATCCTCCTACCTATTCTGGAAATCATTCCACACAATCAGTAATGTAGGGTAAATTATACCACAACTTATCATCTCAACATGGCAGAGTATATAAAGCGTATCTATAACATGTACACTCGTATTTACTGGCACCAAAATGTTGTAATCTGACTTTATATTGGAATATGAATCCGCTGTATATTGCAGTGTCATAACACAATTGTATAGGTACAGAAAGCTCTTTGATAGTTGCACGGTTCATAGAATGCACACATTTAACTGGAAATGAATCAGTAGCTTTCTAAATTTTGCAATTCATAGAATAAAGTATTTGTATACAACCCCTTCTGTTTCAACTGTAATTTAGGTCATTTTAAATTTCAAACTATTAGGCTACTAGCATCACCAATGAGACTTACAAGGACGAAATAGCTGTTAGATGCAGATTAGTTCATTGTCAGCACACAGTACATTTTGTATCAATTAATAAATATTTTGTATACATATCTCAACAACTGGCGGCGAATATATTGTATGTAGCACACAAGTGGTCTTTACGACAGCCATGTGCACTGCAATACATATTGCTATTTCTACATTGTCTTTCTGGTCAATACAACAACAAACACAAATCTCTCACATAAATAACGTCCAAGGCATGCTTTCGGATGAACTGAGGAACATCGTAGACGCTAGTCATAATTACCTTTCAACATCATTATGCATAGCGTCTGATATATAGTGAAATAGGGGCGGGTACATGAGTAATATTAATATATTCCTGAATTTCTATTGCTTCTATCACTATCAAAGATCGTCCCGGTGGCCGATGGCGATCACGCCGTACGGGTTATTAACATTGCTTTATATATCATTTGTGTTCAATCATAGCCGATGACTCATAACATCACGGACAGGTCAACAACAAGGGATACATCGTCAGTCCCAGTAATATCTACCAAACCATTCTTCTCTAATGCATCTTCCAGCGAAGAAAGTGGTCTAGCGTTAGTTATTTCTATATCTCGAAAACAGACACCCAGAGTTTGTCGTTAACAAAACTAGAAGGTTAGATCTAAGATTTACATTTAACTAAGATACATAATTTGTATTCTGAGCACCACGGAGCTATCCTCTATAAAATATAAAGATCACCTATTCGTACTCACGCGAGTAGACGTGTTTTGACACCTGATTATTTTTCCTTGGGCGGCCGTTTCTTGGATGTTCTTCCATCAGCTATTTTAAAGCCAAAATGTTACCTTAGTTATTAACCATGTGATTAACTCAAAGAATCATTTGAACTAAATACCGAACAGCAGTATGCTAATATAGGTAAATGTATCTAGAAATCATTTGTCCATTTTGTGTAAAATGATATCTGGAAGTAGAAAGACTGAAAGCATTTATATTAACACACTTAATAAGAATACAATATTTTACCAAGACAATTTTATTTCTAAATATTTGACTGTAAAAACAATATGTTACTGTTACGCGAGTTTCAGTACTGTCGAGATTGTCCCTTTTTAAAAATAAAACTGGTTAAAATTAGAGGCTTAATTTTGAAGAAAAAAAATCATGATAAACATTAATGAAAGACTAGAAGTCTACATTTATTTGCCAGTGATATATATGCTACGAAAGTCAACAGCGTTACTAGGGCTCAGTTTGTGGGACATACTCTATTGCCTCTGCCGAATCGTCTATTGATGTGCTAATGTTGAGAAATACCGTATGAACCACTATACCAATCATTGAGTCTCACTTGTTTTGTATAATAATTTATTTCTCAGCTGAATGAATAAATAACGTTACAGTTGCGTTGTTCCCATATAGGAAATCTACAAACCAGGGTCGTTTTCGTTTATACGGTTAAACCGGTCGGACCACAGTTGTTCGTTTATTAAATAAGGCCGTCGTAGTAATCTGATGCTGCTTTCAGGCGAGCCTTGACAAAGCCTTGCTAGGCCTGCATAAACATTTGCGGGTCCGCCAGGATTTATACCCGGAATGTTACATTACCGGTTGTCCCATATCACACAGATACGAGTTAACGTAGGCAGGGATATGACGTTTTGTTGTTTCATGCTCAGTGCTCCCTGTAACTGGAGACGCCGTTGTTTATGTTATAGATATACAGCGGTTCACGATGTATTTTCTTGTGTTTTAGTTCTCTCCTGTTACTTCAGTGTCTCACCAGTAACTGTTATTATGATATCCTTCAGTTCCTGTTCTGTTAAATATTTTCGGAGATCGGACCTTGTACATGTGTATTGTTATAATTTTTGTATTCATATAAACTGAATAGTAAGTAGCATTTCCTCCAAAAGTGTCGGGATCGCCTTAGTATGACCGATTATTGCAGGTTATGTGATGTAAACAGGTAAAACAGCGTCAATATATCGGTCAAATCGTATTAGTATTCACATAGTATGGCGGTGTGTTCCTAGTATTAGTTGAAATATGTAAAATGTGGAACCATTACCTGACCTACGGATTTGAATTACAGAGCACATTACATGTGATGACTGCTCAAACGTGGCATATACTCAAACTTGTTTGTAATTTCGAAAACGGAAGAAACCGTGAAATCTGTAAAATGACAAATCATAACTCAATGTTTTATTGCTTAAATTATGTTAGAAGTGCAAAAGGCAAACACAATTTCCAAAGGTTGAATGCACGCAGTTGTAAGAGAAAAGCCGATTGTCTGGATAATTGTTGTGTTCCCCTAGTTATCAACGAGGCCCAATAAATCGTTCAGGCAAACGATATTACAGACCGCCAGAGGCGAGTTGGCACAGACCAAGAAAGATAACTCTTACAGGAAGTACATGTAGAGTATCATTATTGTTACTGTAGGGTTTTCAAAGAAATCTTATGATAATTGAAGGTGTTTTGTTTTCCTTTAATTTCTTAGTCTGGCTAAACAAATTTGTATGATTGCTATTATCCGGGAAACCCGATTTCCTAGTCCAAATTAAATGTACATTTCAAATTGGAACCGAGTCCTCAAAAGTAGATTTTTGGACAAATCCTGATATTTATTGTATCAAGATAGGCATGACAAGTGTATTTGCTGTGTTGATATTTTGAGTAAAACGCAATTATTTACGTTTATATTGCGTGCATGTTCATTAAAAGGGAGGTAACTCCTATGTTGTTTTTTGTGGAGTGTTCAATATACAGTAAACTGTGACTCTTTACTGATCTTGAAAGACGTGTTTTAGAATGTTTCTCCACTTTCTATTGTGCTGTTTGTCAAGCATAAAATTATCGAATATTTACTCCAAACCTGAGATCAGACATTCGATATACATACAGTTTACAATAGAGATATTTCACATGTTTAGTAAATTATAGACCTATAGATTCGCCACCGCCTTACCAAACCCGAGATCAGACATTCAATACATACCACTTAATATAGACATACTTCACATGCTCATTTTTCCTGTAAATGTACATATCAGTATACCATATTTGATAAGATATTTGTATTATGTGTATTATGTTAAAAAAGATGATTGTGCCCGTTCATTACCTTTCCTATGTGATATAAAATATATGGTAAATTAATCATAATTAACGTCGAAACATCGACGAGTATTTTCTATATTGTAATGTCACTGTCACTAACGTCAGGTGTAACATCGTATTTATTACACTATGGCAGTGTAGTTTATTGTTCTTTACTGTATTACTAGAGTGTATTTATTCGTGACATATGTGCGATGCAATGTATGTAAGTATATTAATCCAGTTTTCATTACCTGTAACGCACGTCATTGAAAGTTATCATAGTAGTATTATCATTGTTATATACTATTGTTATGATTTCACTGTATCGGAACCTTACGATGTTGGTGTATTTCAGGGTAAAATGCTGTCTCTTATTATATGTCATTTTGTAGTACTGTACGATTAATGAGTTATCACGTATGCCATTGTAAAATATGCATCATATTGCATTTGACTATTATTGTATACATGTATCATTGTAAAATTGTAATATACTGTACTATTTGTATGTCTACTCTCCGATGTGTCTTACATAAGAAATAAAACAATCTGAATCTAAATCAGTTAACTATAGACCTTAACATTCACCACCGTCTTACCGGAGATAAGACTATCGATATGCATACAGTTAATATAGACATAGTTTACCTGTTCAGTTAAATCTAGACATTTATATTCACTACCGCCGTACCAAACCGTGACATCGTAAAAAACGTTAAAGAAAAAACACCACTTCATTATTTTACCAAGGATTAATTACACAGGAAGATCAACCTTAGGGGCGTTGTTTTGACGGTTTCAAGTTTCAAGTTTTATTATATTCAAATGCAAAACAGCATATAGGTTACAAATATACATAATTAGACATTCAAAATTCTTGTGTAATGTACTAGATGGCGAAGGACAGTTCCATTCAAATATATTCATGCCTAAAGACATAAATTAATGAGATCACGTACATTTTTCGTAATTTCGATATTTCGTAATGACATCATAAAGAAAACACCACATAACTTCAAACAGCCAGAAAGAACCATGGTATGTCATTAAAGTACTATTTAACTATTATTATACATCTACACTTATAACGTCTGGAATACTCTTATGGGGTGACTGATACCGCACTATGCTGGATACAGTCTTACCTGAATGAACGACGACAGTGTGTTGCCATCGGATCTTCCACCTCACACGACAAAGTACTAGATATAGAGGTTCCTCAAGGGTCGGTGTTAGGACCACGAAAATATTGTATGTACTCCAAACCGATTGGAGAGATTTGTCGTCGCCATAGCCTTCGCTATCATTGCTATGCCGATGACACACAAATTACATGGTCATCAAACCACAGGACAGTTGGCATACCGTCTCAGAGTGTCTGGAAGCTTGTCTGACAGATATCAGTATCGTCTGGGAGCTTGTCTGACAGATATCAGTATCGCCTGGAAGCTTGTCTGACAGATATCAGTATTGTCTGGAAGCTTGTCTGACAGATATCAGTATCGTATGGAAGCTTGTCTGACAGATATCAGTATCATCTGGAAGCTTGTCTGACAGATATCATTATCGTCTGGAAGCTTGTCTGACAGATGTCAGTATCGTCTGGAAGCTTGTCTGACAGACATCAGTATCGTCTGGAAGCTTGTCTGAAAGATATCAGTATCGTCTGGAAGCTTGTCTGACAGATATCATTATCTGAATGAATGCCGACATGCTTAAGCTTAATAAGGAAAAGACGGAACTAATCGTCTTTTCCCCAAAGTGTCAGCAAACAATGGCGCTCGAGCTCAAGGTCGGTGCCAGAACTATTGAGACTGTTCCAGCTGTTAAAAGTCTAGGGGTATACTTTGATAGTTCTCTGAACATGGAGAAACAAGTGAACGCTATTGCCAAATCCTGTTACTACCAGATCAGGAACATCGGCTGTATTCGGCAGTTTTTAACTGCAGATGCATGCACGATTTTGGTGCACTCACTTGTTGGATTTTGGTAACGCCCTGCTCTGTGGTATATCTGACAAACTAACTAGTCGTCTGCAGAGGGTCCAGAACACTGCAGCACGGCTAGTTACTCGTACTCGAAAGAGAGAGCACATCACACCTGTGCTTGATACAGGTCGCAGTACAAAATTCTGGTGTACACATACAAGGCACTGAATGGAACAGCTCCGCAGTACCTACAGGAGCTTGTTACCCTTCAGCCGTCATGATCACTGCGGTCGGAGTCAGAATCTTTGTTGTGTGTCCCACAATCTCGTACTGTGTCCTACGGAAACAGATGCTTTGGGAGGTTTTCGGCTACGTTGTGGAATAGCTTACCATCTGCAATTAGAAAGTCAAATACCCTGGCCAAGTTCAAGAGGAACATCAAAACTCACCTCTTCACGTCTGCATTTTAGAACTTTTGCAAAGACGTTATGTAAATACCACCCTTTTATTTGTTCAATTATGTGCACATTGCTTGCTTAAATGTATAAAAGTGATTGTAAGCGAATTTTTTATTTTATTTTCACAATTATAACCATTCCTATTATCCATATTTTGTGAAGCGCTTTAGAGTAATTTTACAAATTATATAGGGCGCTATATAAATGTTGTATAGTATTATTATCATTATAACAAAGTAGTCTCAAATAATATTTTAATATAATATCACTACTGAGCGAGGCGAATTTTCCTTTTAGCAGTAGCTATATATATAGCGTGCAAAGAATATTTACCAAGTCTATTTAAAGATTTAACACTTTTACAGGTAAATAATTCTATTATTTTATAGACACTTGGATGTCGATAATAATACTGTTTGATGTATGTTTTTCTTAAATCATAATATGCAGAACAAAGTAGTACATAATGTACTTCATCTTCGATATCATTTTTATCGCAGACTACATATTCTTTGACCTCTTGGAATGTTAATATAGCGCCCAGATTCTATGTGTGCTTGCATGCGAAATTGACTCAATATCTTTTTTTTACCCTAAAATTAATGGGCTTAGTCAGATAGAACTGGACGAAAGGTATCAACAAGATGCTTATACAAATAACATTTGGAAGATGCATCAAAAGCACTGCGTAAGTCTTGGATAAATACATCATGAACACATTGAGCATACATTTGCAAAAAAAATATTTTCATTTTGTACATATTGGCAAGTCCAAATATAATTAAAAACCAAATTACATAGTTCATGCTTAATTTAATCAACCCAATTAAATTTACAATTAGGTTTTCTGATATTCAATTCGACTAATGCTTCGTAACATGATTTTAAAACACAGTTACTAGTATTTAAAATTGTTAACCAATATCTAATTATGGCCATTTTACGTTGCACATATAATGAATATCTCCCAGTTTCAAAACAAACCATAGTAGTATTGACAGTTTTCTTAACATTTAATAGGTCTTTGAGGAACAGGAGATGGATTTTTTTTTAATTTGTGGCGATACATTATGTCCCCAAACTTCACACCCATAATTCAATATACATGCAATATATGTATCGAATAAAGACATTTTAGTTTCCGTATTTAGTCCAAAATAGTTAAAAAAAACTTATACAAGATAACAAAACTTATCAACAATTTCGATAGATTTACCATTGAAAGTCCAAATTTATGAAGGTAGCATCCTTTTTCATTATTATTTTTTCTATATTAACATTTAAATGCCATTTTTCAGTATATGTCTGTAAACGACCTAGCATATGCTGAAGATCGGAAGCATCCTCCGAGAATAAACCGTGTCATCCGCATACATCAGCATAAACAGGTTTATCAACTGTAATTCATAACTTTGGCAATTAGAATTTCATATCATTAACAAATAATAAAAAAAAAAGCATGCGAGATAACGATTCCCCTTGTAATAAACCGACATGTAAATCAAACACGGCGGATAATTTACCATTTAATTTCACACATGAACGTACATTATCATAAAGTGTTTATATCATAGTTGTGGTCTTCTTTTGTTGGCTCATCAACGGTGACTTACCAATGGATTGCTTTTAGAATCTTTAGCTTTCAATTGTTTACGAAAAGATTTTTTAGACTGAAATTTTCCTTTTTTAGATCTTAACAGACGGTCGACGATCAGTATCAGAATGTTATGTTGGCAACAGCACCGTAACCAAGCGCTCAAATGAGTCGGAGATTTCAACTAGAGTTATCTCCCTGTGACCGCAAACCTTACCTTAATTACATAAAGTAGTCTACCCCTAATACCCCTTCTCCAAAGTGTATACCACAAATATGTTTTGTTTGTGTTTGTTAACGCTGTGGTATATTTTGTTTGTGTTTGTTAACGCTGTGGTATATTTTGTTTGTGTTTGTTAACGCTGTGGTATATTTTGTTTGTGTTTGTTAACGCTGTGGTATATTTTGTTTGTGTTTGTTAACGCTGTGGTATATTTTGTTTGTGTTTGTTAACGCTGTGGTATATTTTGTTTGTGTTTGTTAACGCTGTGGTATATTTTGTTTGTGTTTGTTAACGCTGTGGTATATTTTGTTTGTGTTTGTTAACGCTGTGGTATATTTTGTTTGTGTTTGTTAACGCTGTGGTATATTTTGTTTGTGTTTGTTAACGTTCTGTTACATTTTGTTTGTGTTTGTTAACGCTGTGGTATATTTTGTTTGTGTTTGTTAACGCTGTGGTATATTTTGTTGTTTTGTGAATGCTGTGGTATATTTTGTTTATGCTTGTTAACGCTGTGATATATTTTGTTTGTGTTTGTTAACGCTGTGGTATATTTTGTTTGTGTTTGTTAACGCTGTGGTATATTTTGTTGTTTTTGTTAACGTTCTGTTACATTTTGTTTGTGTTTGTTAATGTGTGAAAACTTTTATCAGCTTCTTCTGAATAACCAGGAGGCCTAAAATGATGATACTAGGCCAGTAGGTACCTGGCACGAAGTGCTGTACATTAACCTCAAATAAATGACCTTGACCTACTTTTAAGATCACAAGGGTAAAATATGTTTTTTTTAAAACAACTTCTTCTGATTAACCAAGAGGCCAAGACCAATTTTATATTTTGTCAGTAGGTGCCTAAGATAGAGCGCTATAACTATTCCATAAATAAATGACCTACTTTCAAGGCCACAGTGGTCAAATATATATATATCTTCAAACACCTTCTTCTAAATGTCCAGGAGAGCAAGTATACCTGGGGTTCGGTGCTATGCAGTGACCTCAAATGGATCAATGTCAAGCCAATGAGAGACATTTGATAGAAAAATATGTGAAATAAGTTTTTATTGAGAACAGTTTCCCATGATTGCTCAAATGTCCAGATGAGCGATACAGGTCTTCTGTGTCTCTTGTTTGTATTAGCCGTTTGGTATATTTGTTCAGTGCTACAAGCTACAGACTGTTTTTAATTTAATATGCACCTTTATACACTGTAACTGTTACATTTTTGTAACATTGGCACTGCAGTGCTATTCTTTCAGTAAACATATTAAGATTAAAAAAGTAACAACATATTGTTATAATGTCTTTTTCGTCCATGTGTTAACACTGTTATATAGTTTTCTATATATTTCTATCGGTATCATTGTATTAACAGTTAACACTGAGAAAACCAAAGTAGTTGTATTTAGAAACGGTGGTCGTATACGAGATAGAGAAAGATGGATGTATAATGGTTTGGAGGTGGAAGTTGTAGATGTTTTCAGCTACCTAGGAGTAAAACTTAAATTCAATAATAAATTTAATCATATACAGAAACAGTTATCTGACCAAGGAAGAAAGGCCATGTATGCTCTTTTTTCAAGCTCTTCTAACTTGAGCCTAAACTGTACAACGTTATTGCATTTATTTGATACGTATGTTTGTAGTATATTGCATTACGCATGTGAAGTATGGGGATCTACAAAAGGTACGGATATTGAGAGGTTACACCTACACTTTTGTAAGAAGATTTTAAAAGTTAAGAAGTCGACTTGCAACGCAATGGTTTATTTTGAATTAGGTCGACATCCTTTGGAAAATATAAGAAAATTCAGAATGATAAAATATTGGTTAAAACTAATGGATTCGAAAAATTGTATTTTGCAAACTGCGTATTCCTTTTTAAGTAGTAGCAATACAGGCAATTGCTTTAACTGGGTTAAGTATGTCAAACATTGTCTTTTTTCTCTCGGATTCGCAGATGTATGGACAAATTATTATTCATATAACCATAAAAGTATTTTGTACATGATAAAGCAAAGAATATTTGATCAAAGTCAACAATATCTGAGAGGGCTATTAGAAACCTCACCTAAATGTATTTTATATAAGCACTTAGCAAATCACCATACTCTTCAATACTATTTGACAAAGTATATTCCAATGAAATACCGGATCTGTTTATCTAAACTTCGTCTTTCTGCACATAATTTAGCTATTGAGACTGGTAGATACAATAACATAACGAGAGAACAAAGACACTGTATGAGCTGCATTTCAGATATTGAAGACGAATATCATTTTATTTTAATATGTAACAATTTTCATATTCTGAGAGTAAAATACATAAAACCATATTACTGGCGAAATCCTTCAATGTTTAAACTTGTACAGTTACTAAGTGCTGATAATATCAGCGTTATTCGTAAACTTGNTGTGTGTGTGTGTGTGTGTGTGTGTGTGTGTGTGTGTATGTGTGTGTGTATCTTATTGTATGTTGTCTCTGTATTGTTTTGTATATATGTTATGACTGATAAGTCAACCGACTTAAAGTAATAAAGAACTTGAACTTGAACTATTACTACCGTGGCTCGTAGAGCAGTAAATGAACTGTATGTTTCAATCTTAATTAGTATTTCCTATAAAACATATCGGTTCTCGATGAAGTCTGCATATCACATTGCTTCATACATAATCACATCATGCCTACACAGGTAAATCAATATTCATGTGTGTATGCACAGTTTATTATGAGCCAGGTTGTAATAGCAGGTACCTATTAGCTCTAATAATAGATGCATTGAATGTAGAATGTAAGGCCGAAACTTTTAAATCTCGGCTCCCATGATAGGGATATTTTCATTCTCAGTTGTTCTTTCCCTACAAACTTTATATTCATGCCTGGAATACACAAAAAGCCGATCTTTGACTGGCGTGTGTCACCCGAGGTCACCAACCCCTCTCTACTGTGTTTATATCTACTAACGCCATTATGTACCGTGCTTGTTCCACACCTTACCTGATGACTGAAGTTGCTGCCCACACGGAATAATATCTAACTACTGAGCATCGGTGTTAATCTGTTTACATAGAACATGTGTCAAGGTTTTGGGTAAAAACCGGTTTTAGAAATATTACTAAAAATAGGAACATTTTGTTGCCACGGTCCGGCGACTTTCCTACACAACAATGTGATGCGTAGAGCCAGCTTACCTTTAAATAGTTTAACCCTCTATGAATCTCACTACGGCGTGCCTACCATTTACGGTACAAACCGATCTAACGCTTTCTGTATATAGCCCCAAGTACCAAATCCGGTATTTCGTCCTGAGATATAAAGCTTTATTTAGACATCTTAGATAACTTGACACTGATACACACTATCCAATCTCATTTCGCGAATCGAACTACAACGTAAATACATACATGTATATAAGACATCGTCTCATTCAAATTGTATTAGAACATTGGCCAAACGTGAATTCGACCTATGGTATGACGTAAATCAATATTGACGTAATATCCTTGTATAACATTATTAACATAGGTAAATAACGTCATCTATAACAATAGTGTAGCGTTACTAACATTGTGACGTCATACACTCATACCGGTATGAATGCAATTCGGTCACATCCGTATTGCATGAGGCCTGCTAGTGCTTAATGTTACATTGTAAATATGGAAGTTACTTATTTGCGTCCATACCATCATACATGTTAACAGATTCAGTTCAATACACATATTTACATTTTAACTTATATTGTTCCCAGGTTATTCGAAGCTGAAAGAAATCCCTTCAAAGCCATAGGAATACAAAATTTGTCTTGTAGTGTTTATGAAGGAACTTGCATCAGAAATTTTAATATGGGTATTTCTTGTTCAGGATAGATTTGTTCATGTGCATGTGTTCGGTTGTGTCTCTGGCCTGATAAAAGGGGTGAGCATATAGGATAGTTCACATGAATTGCTCATCTAAGTTCAAGCACGATGCTCATTTAATACACAAAACGCTAAGTTCCCTTCGTCAGACCATCCCTTTATCCCCGCATGTTACTGGCCAAATATCATTTTCCTGGTCCTTTTGGTTATTCAAAAGATGTTGTTTAAAGGTTTTGAAGACAATTGACCCCTGTGACCTTAAATATAAGTCAGGGTCATTCATACGAGCAAACTTGGTAGCCCTTCATCCCAGCATGCTACTGGCCAAATATCACCACCATGGTCTCTCTGGTTATTCAGAAGAAGTTATTAAAATGTTTTAACATATTTTACTCCTGTGACCTTGAATATATATCTATGTCATTCATTTGAACAAACTTGGTAGCTCTTCATCAAAGTATGTTATTGGCCAAATACCACCATTCTTGGCCTTATGATTTTGAGCATTTGACCCCTGTGACCTTGGATATAAGTCAAGGTCATTCAGGTAAACAAACTTTGTAGCCCTTTATGCCAGCATTGTACTGGCCATATATAATCATTCTGGGCCCTTTAGGCAAATAAAAACAAATGAAATCCCTAACCAAATATATCTTATAAAGATATAGGTAAGCTAACAGGAAATGACGGTCTTTTCTCCCGATCATTCATTTTAGAGTGTCATCGTAGACATAGTGTCACTAACAGCTCTATGTAGGCTGTCGGTGTAAAACTTACACACCTGATAACTCTATAGAAAGTAACAAAGTGGTACTAACTTTGCTGAATATTTCTCATATATATTAGCACTACTTTATCCTACTGCGGACAAAAATAAGGAATAGTTTGCCCCGCACTCAATTAATATATACACACCATCATGAATATTTATCACTTTAACTTAAAACAAATTAAGTACATGCATAACAATATGAATCATCTATTTCACTGCTAAATAATTCATGTAAAAACTAGTTCACTACATGTATGAATTTTTTCTATGAAGCTGAAAACCTTGAAACGTATTACGTCTTGTTCGGTCTGTTTGGAACACGACCAGTGGACTAAACGCATTCTTTCAAATACAAACATATCGTAGAAAGGAAGGTTACAAATGAAATCCGGACGTGTTTTGTGTATGTACTGTTTTACCCTCTGTGACCATAGTAATTTGGGCCCTATATGGGCACTAACATCCGGGCCAACAAGAGTGATTAATATAAGCTGAAATAACTTATTTCATAATTATTGAAAAACAAATAATGTATATATTTAGGGCCAAATAAATCAGGAGGAACATTTATAAATAAAATGTTATGTTTAATGTATGATACAGGGGTTGTACCCAAAACGGGACACTTATCAGTTAAATATTGTAACTTTATACTTGAAATCCACGTGATCAGTTCTAAAAAAATCGATTTCTAAATATAGTCTATATGGAAATTCCCCGCATCCTGTCGAAGCGAATGCGCAGTAAGACCGGAACGCGATCTGTCAAACAACAACAGAAGATAACTGCTGGCGATCGCTTCATCTTCTTTACATGTGAAAATATCAAAAGTCCACACGAAGATAAAGATGCTTTTAACACAAAAACGCTACCGAACATTCAATGCTTTATCTTAAAAGAACCTTGACGAAGTTTTCGTTAGCTACGATGCCGCGCTGTTGGAGTCAACCCTTGCTAAATTTTACACGGAGGCTCGTTCCAATAAAGGTGATCAATACAAAAAGCAAACAATAACTCAATATTGGTCTTTTGTTCTGGTAAATATGATGTAATAAGAACATGAAAAAGTTTCATTTGTTCATATCACATCATATTCATCAGCACAAAAGTCCATAATTATATAATTTATCTTATTCTATTGTATCAGTTCCAATAATGTTTGACCATTTTTCATCAACATATATCATCCACTATTATTTTCTAGGACAGGTTGATATTTCAGGTACTTGGTTCTATAAATAGAACGAAATATACGTAGGCAACATATGCAACTGTACCCTGAAAGGGACACTTTGGTATTTTGGTTAATATTGCGGAATGGAAGCAGAACATTACACATAGTTTAAATATTTTAGACTTAAGCGAGGTTCTGATTAAATTTCCTGTCCAAAGTAGCATTAGTTATGAAAAATTCAATTTCTGAAAGTGTCATCTAAATAGAAAGCGTCCTACAGCACGTACATTTAGAAATTTATTTTTCAAAATTATTTCTATCCTGAAACTGTCCATATGACCAAAATCAACAGCCAAATAAAGCCCACATACAGATTAATTGACATAAAGGTATCACGTAGAGAAAGTTTAATACACATAAAGACTTCTTACAGTTGCATATCAATTTCCTACGTCTACTAACTGTTTATGGGATTGATAGTCGAACAAGTCGATTAAAATGTGCCAAGATCATGTGTACGAATGACAAAGACAACAAATAGACATGTATCCCCAGGGAGATTTATAATCCCAGATTGGACCTCAGTGTTCATGAGGCATTATGACACCTCAGCCTGTCACATGACACCCTAGCCGGAATCTTACTTTTAAGACAACTAAAACTAAGGTAAACGTTTCCCGATACGGTGGTTAATTACGAGAAGAAGATAAGTGCTAACTGATTATTACGGGTGTGTATTAGATAATGTAGTTGAATTTAGTTACTTCGGCATGTTCATTTTAATTACAGTTTTGGAAAAACACAACAAAACATTCTTAGCATGGCAGAAAGGCATTGTTTCCGGTCTCAAATGTGTTTAAAAAATAAAACTTTTAACGTTGAACCTCACCTTCATGTTTTCGATACATGCATGAATGTTTGTTGTATTTTAGATGATGACGTGGAAGTTTAGTTTGATAAACCACCGGATACAAAGAACATTCCTTTTTAGTAATTACAAAAATATCAGGTGCAAAGAAATCTATGGAAAATGTCATGGTTTACCAAGAATTAGGAAATGAAAAGAAAATTTAGAATATTTCAAGTCCTGGTTCAATTTAAGACCAACTGATAATTGTATATATCAAGAAACGTTTACCAGTGAATTGGCCAAATTTCTGGCTACAACCATAATTAACAAAATCAATAGGAAACATAAATCTAAAGGAAATACAAAAAATAGACTGTCATCTCATAAATTATTTAATTTGGAAGCTACATGTATAATGTATGACTTCACTGTATATTGAACGAAGTGTAAGAACATGGGCATACTGCAACAGTTTGGACATCGAAGATGATTTGAAAGTTGATTCGAAAAAGTTGAATGTTATGTAGATTTCAGAAATTGTTTTATTACGAAGTTCTGCTACATTAGAACCAGAATGTACAAATTAATTCAACTTGTGGAAACAGTGAACAAGAGTTGTCAAATTCAGCAACATATAAACTGAACTGAGTTAATAAGAAAAGCTTCTGTACAGAGTAACGAAGGATGTCTCTACAGTACGTAATAGGTGTGTTTGTGGATGAGGATGTCAGTTTAGTGCTTATATTGTCCTGTATATATGTTGTTTTTTATCAGGGGAACTGTAAGGTTTAATGTAGTCAATAACTATACTGAACCAAACATGTGTCGGAAAGGCGCTCGTATGTAAGGATGCTTAAATGCTGCTGATTTCGGCCCTTGAAACACTACAAGCTATACACACCACGGAGGGTAAGGGCGACTATCACTGCCCATAGATTTTATGGATCGTTGGGTCAGACGATTCAACAGAAACGTTCTACAAATTTAATTAACCCTGAACGAAAAATAACTTACAACACTAAAAACATTGATAACATTTCGCACCGCGTATTTGGTTGTGACAATGTCTAGAAGCGACAGTTCGTAGGATTAACGATAAATTCCTTATCATATCACAACCGTTTCAATTGTTTGTGCCATTCTCGGTCGGGTTGGACCGGTCGGTACCGCTGTACAAAAGCAAACCTTCAACGTTACACCATCGGAGGTAAAATTTCGCTTACTGATCACGTATTCGTTTTGTAGTAGAGGTGTTTCCAAGTCGTTAAACTTGTCAACCGTGCAATCTTATAGACTGTGTATCTTTACAGGCAATGTCTGACGGGCGGAGGACTTCAAGCCCAGTTCATATATTATTGTGTATGTCATTGGAAATTTTAAATCAAAAAGAGCCGAGGATGTGTTTCAAAATATGCCATGTGTAAGCTGGAGTTTGTCTTTAGTAAGTGATTCAGTTGTTGTTTTAAACATTTCTTATAACTTGAACTTGTATCATTGATTTGGGAGGAGGCATGTCGTTCATGAACGGGTCCCATGGCTCGCTCGCCCCTACGGACAATGTCCAGTGGATGCAGATTCAGAAGGATACCTTTACTAACTGGGTAAATGAACAGCTCAAATCTAAAGGCTCGGAGGTTCGTGACCTAAGGACAGATTTTTCAGATGGCGTTAAGCTTTTTACTCTGGTGGAAGCTCTTAAGCGACAGAAATTACCAGGGACCGTCTCAAAACCGACTAATAAGTACGAAAAACTCCAAAACATCACTGTAGCCCTGAACGGCATCGCGGACGACAACGTACGCATTATCAACATAGGTAGGTGTAACGTTATATCTTAAACCTATTCACATGTATACCGTGATCTGAATAACATGTTCACAGAAGATGAACACGTGTTCACAGATAATCGGTTCATACAACGTATGTCAATGTATAGCTTGTTCAGAGATACCATTTATAACTTGTTCATTTATAATCTGTATCCTATACAACATGCAGTCTTGTATTATGCATCATGCCCGCCCAACTAGTTCACAGATAAATTATGTCATGAACCTGCAAACTTGTTCACAGGTAATGAACACCTCCACCATGTACAACTTACTCGTTAATATATTTTCTTCATGGTAAGTCTTTACCTCTTGTTCAGTGATTAATATTATATCATGAACCTTAGCAGTTTGTTCACAGATAAATTAGATCGTGACTACATAACTCGCTCACAGATAAGTATGTCCCTACATACCGTGTTCAGTGGAATTTTTCGACTGTTACACTTGTTAACATATTATAAAAAAAATCATTATGTCCATGTATCATTATGATTATTTTTTTGATACCCATAAAACCTGTTCGTGTATTTATACGGCAACTTGTTCACCGCTACATAGCTGTGTTGAACGTCCCCACAGCTGGACGTTTTGGCCATTTACATCTAGAACTCCTTCATAGATAATGAACCCACCTGTTTTCTTTATTGTTTGTTAAACACATATTATTATGTATACAACTTGTTCACATAAACTTGGAATCCTAGTACATAAATCTGCAAACAAAAATAATTATACATATGGGAAACAAATAATTTGTTTGTTCCCGAAAAAAATAAGCTGAATGACAGTTGCTACAGCTTTGTTTCAGAGGTACTCCTCTGTATATTATGTTTAAGTTACAGGTTTGTGAACTCACCTGTGTAATGTATGCGCTCCGTCTGACTGATTATGCATGCCAATTATTTAATATACACGTTCTGTAGCTTATTGGTACGTTTGTGTAGAACCCATCACGTCACGCGTTATTAGCTTTTTAATTATATAATGCATAAATTGCATATATTTAAAGTCAAAGATATAGAGTTTTAATTTATACCGAGTAAGTTATTTAAACTCTGAGTATTTTTATCAAACGAATGACTTTGAACCTCTATTTTTAAACTTTATGTATATACGATTGGCATCAAGCAGTATTGTCCCAGTCGACCTCTCATCGTTAACACTGAACCGACCAAGCTACAAATTGTAACATTTAATACTATCTCACTTGGTTCACAGTCTATGTATCTTAGCTCTAATGTTGCAGCCTACGTACCCTACATCCAGTTATACTACAGTGTTGTGTGCTTCACAACTGTTCCTTGCGGGCATACTGCCTGCTTAGGTTTACGATCTATCACGTGTCATAGAAAACTTCTAATATGACGTCACGCCTAAGTCGTCATGATCAATCAATGATCATTAGGTACGTTTTGTCATGGTCGTCCTTTTGAATCAGTTCGTCCTTCCATTACATCAAACATCTCCACGATTGATGTGTTACGCTGTGCCTAAGTTTATTATGAACATGTGTTTGCCAATATCGTTTATCAATATATAAACCATTGAAATGATATGTGAAGAAAGGTCTAAGCTGCGCTAGACTTAGCACTAGATGACTATCACCGTTAGGTCTAGATGTTAGCTTTGTAGTCTAAGACTATGTAAGACGAAGCTGTGGGTAGTTGCTAGTTTAAAATGTGCGTCTAACTCATAAAGTCACACATGGAAACACATACAGGAGACATCAGACCCTCTACCTACTTCACAGGAACGTGGGAGTTAGGTTACAAAAGGAGACGTTTTCTGGTAATATTCTCAGCAGACATCACCACAACATTATAATAACACCAGCGGAGGAGAAAAGTTATAACGCTCGTCTTTACCGACAGCGTCCTATTCGTAACATCGTGATCAGCATAGAGATAGTATTCACTCTGTATACATAAAAGTGTAGGTGTTTGTTTAAAGCAGGGACATTTTGTCGAATATTACTAATATGAAAAGTATGGCCATATGATTTAAATAGAACAAGATACACCGGAAGTCCACCCACAAGATTTAGCACAGTTTCGGGCTACCAGTGGGTCATATAGATGACTGAGGCGATCACACTCATCTCTGTTCATTTAAACAATAACTTTTTTATATTTACATTTATTTATTTTTAAGACATGTTTCTACAAAAAAACATTTGCCCTGCCTCAAAATACATTTCAGGCGGCCATTTTATTTGTTTACATATTCCTACACCTGAAACAGGCAGTTGTAATTATAGTCGAGCAGTTGTAATTATAGCCTATATAATTACACTTGCCCTCTAACGCTATTGTAATGGGACGGCGCGGGGGCAAATGTAAATATACTGTGATGAACATTTTCGATACATTTTACCTCTGAATTATGAGGTCGTAATCTGGTTGTCCCTTTGTCAAAATTTCGTGTTTTCCTAATCCATCTTATGGTTGGTTATGGTTTTTATGCATGTTTTCAGTGTCAATCTGTTGTACTGAGGTGAACGATTTACAAAATGTAACCGTGTTCCTAGTTACTTGAAGATAGTTATCTTTTTACGTCCTTTTTTGTGATCTTTTCCTAATTTCTTCCCAGTTTCTCCCACGTAAGATCCCCGACACTTTAACAATGACCTGTTGGTTTCCAGAATGTCTGTTGTGGCTTTAGGATGTACAAGTACTTGTCCGGGATGTCCCTAACGATACAGTATCACTAGGTGCTGTCACAGTGCATAGTGTACCCATTTTACTTGGAGGTTACTAAAACAGTATGCTCATGCCTTCAGATTTAGTTTATGTATCTTTGATGTTGTCTCTTCCTCTTTTTGTATCTTTGATGATGTCTCTTCCTCTTTATGTCTCCTTAATGATGTCTCTTCCTCTTTAGGTCTCTTTTATGATGTCTCTTCCTCTTTATGTCTCTTTAATTATGTCTCTTCCTCTTTATGTCTCTTTTATGATGTCTCTTCCTCTTTATGCTTCTTTGATGATTTCTCTTCATCTGTATGTCTCTTTGATGATGTCTCTTCCTCGTTCTGTATATATTTTATGATGTCGCTTCCTTTTTATGTACCTTTGATGATGTCGCTTCCTCTTTATGTCTCTTCGATGATGTCTCTTCCTCGTTCTGTACTTTTGATGATGTCTCTTCCTTGTTCTGTCTCTTTGATGATGTCTCTTCCTCTTTATGTCTCTTTGATGATGTCTCTTCCTCGTCCTGTCTCTATGATGATGTCTCTTCCTCTTTATGTACCTTTGATGATGTCTCTTCCTCGTTCTGTACCTTTGATGATGTCTCTTCCTCTTGATGTTTCTTTGATGATGCCTCTTCCTCTTTATGTCTCTTTGATTATATCTCTTTATCGTTCTGTCTCGTTGATGATGTCTCTTCCTCGTTCTGTTTCTTTGATGATGTCTCTTCCTCATTATGTATCTTTGATGATGCTATTCCTCGTTCTTTATCTTTGATGATGTATCTTCCTCTTTATGTACCTTTGATGATGTCTCTTCCTCGTCCTGTCTCTTTGATGATATCCCTCCCTCTTTATGTACCCTTGATGATGTCGCTTCCTCGCCCTGTCTCTTTAATGATGTCTCTTCCTCTTTTTGTATCTTTGATGATGTCTCTTCCTCGTTCTGTCTCTTTGATGATGTCTCTTCCTCGTTCTGTACCTTTGATGATGTCTCTTCCTTGTTCTGTCTCTTTGATGATGTCGCTTCCTCTTTATTTCTCTTTGATGATGTCTCTTTCTCGTTCTTTATCTTTGATGATGTCTCTTCCTCTTTATGTACCTTTGATGATGTCTCTTCCTCGTCCTGTCTCTTTGATGATGTCCCTCCCTCTTTATGTACCTTTGATGATGCTATTCCTCGTCCTGTCTCTTTGATGATGTCTCTTCCTCTTTTTGTATCTTTGTACTCGTTTTGCCTATGTGGCGTGAACTTTAGTGGACTTAAGCCCTGATATCTTGATAACTTTAGTGTAATGATATGTAACCATTTTGTAACCAGCAACTTCATCGTGCCGTCTTCATTACCTATCTTTAGGGCGACCAGGGGAGGTATCCGACCGTTTTCCTCTTCGTCACATGCCAATGTTATGGAACTCTATGGAACTATTTTTTGTCCGATCGGTTGGTTTGTTCTATTATACTTTACTCCCTTCCTTTTGATGACCTCCTAGGATGTCATTTGTGTATATTCGTTTCCAGCATTGTGGGTTGCGGTCAACTGGTGTGTCCTTGTTGCAGTCTGTAAAATGTTCCATGAGTGTACTATGTACGCTTCTATAGATGTGATCCATAAGCACAAACTTTGTTTATAACAAACGTCAGTAAGCGAGTTTATATACCTGTACTTTCTACTCACAGCTTGTAGAATATCATTCACACGTTCTGTTTGACTCCATACAAACGTTGTGAAGAACATGTTACCAACTCAAAGAACGGAAGTAGTTTCTTTTGATAGATTAATTGAATATCCCTATTTACTGTTACCTGAAACAAACGTGCCATGTCAAAGAACATCTTTGCTAAAGAGACATTATGCATCGATAGCTTCTGTGACTCCGAACACAGCTTGTTTTACAGGAAAAGAGTTATTAAATGTACATGGTTAATTGTAGCTAAATGTTGTCGTTGTTGTTGAAGGATTTGGAATAATATGACAGACAGATACAGCAGGAGGGGAAACTTAAAAGATATTTCCACAACGGGCAAGCACCAGTCTCAATTTTTTGTTTTGTTTTACTTTCTTTTGTTAAACGTCCTATTAACAGAATTTGAGGACGAGCCTCCGTGTGTTGTGTATGCGTATACCGACTTTATAGTGCCATCGCACTGAAATACCATGACCCGAAGGTACCCAGCACTGCATTCCGTCTGGTCACATTATAATGGCAACAGGAAAACAATTGTCGCCTTTACCCTTTATGCTGAACGTTAAGCAGGGAACAACAACCACCAGTTTTAAGGACTTTGGTTTGTCCCTGCATGGGGACAGGACCAATTGCATTTCTGACCTGGGCGAACGTTCAGAATAACGCCAAAGAATAGGTATTGTCAATCAAGGCGCTAGGAAATAAAAGGTAGTTAGAAGTAGAGAAATATGTATATATATATCCCAAATATTGCAATTGGTACAGCAGAATTGTTTTGATCGCTTCCGTGTCCCCGAGTACAGGGCCTTTAAGAATAGACCACATCATGAGTATTCTTTGCATAAACGTTTATATAATTATAAATCTAAAGTTCATCAATAACAAGATACAGTGTAACATATTAACGTTATAGCTTTGTAAGTCAATATTTATATGTACTATTTGGAGTCTGGTGTAGAGGATCAGAAACGAACCTGTATCAGATATATACTTATCTTAATTGCATGAATTGGACTGTTCTACTTGCGATTCGTTGTAGGGCTAACAAGTCAGGACCGCCTTGTTCGTATGGCAACAAGGGTGCAAGGTAATTTGTGAATGGGTAGTGACGTCATCGTCATATTGAATCACAGTTTAGATCAACACGCTTATAATAACCAATGCGACTAGAAATAGTTGTAGTTTTCCCCTTTAGATCGGACACCCACCTTGTAATGTAGACTCCCTATATACAGCCTCGTTCATACATTAGGGTCCTACATTTCAGTAGCACGGTCTATCGCACATGTTCTTAGATTGCACCTTAACCAACAGTAACGTGTATATCAGTATAGCAGTATAGTACGTGTGCTGCATAGATCTCGTCAATAAACAACATCACGTCATCATTCCATCCCCGGTGGTACAATAGGTACGAGCTTGTCTATCTAGTACAATAGGTACGAGCTTGTCTATCTAGTACAATAGGTACCCGAGTTCATGTGATGTTCTAACTTATATATTTTTATAAGCAGCGTCTCTACAGACCTAGCCATGTTCTCTATTAAACAGGACAACTTATCACCAATACTCCATGTCTGTGTGATTGAGTCATCTGGATGTGGCCTGATTGAAACCTTCCGGAATAGGATGTTGATATTGTCATCAAAAACTCTTCAGTAACCACTTAGGATATGAATGATTTGATCTGCATTACATATGTATTAAAATTCTTTTCATGTTTTTTTGCAATTCCAACTTTTATAAAATGTGTATACGCCCTCGCTCTGCCATGGTATAGTGCTTTGTAGTCCCGTTACAACGTGACGTGATTCATATATGTATATTTATATATCAACCTTGCCCCGTATGCTGCAGCAATATCAGGCTGGTGTACCGTGAACACCTTTCAGGTGAGGAAAGAGTAAAATTGTATGATTCAAAATGAAGAAATGAGAAAGAAAAACACGTTTTAAGGATTGACAGATGGCGTTGTAAACAATTCCTCCAAGGACCCAGCATAAGATATATAAGTCAGTTCTACTTTTAAATATTTTAGTTTCGTTATAGTAACTTCCTTTCGAAAGTTTGGCCGTAAGTCGGTTTGCCAGTTTCTCCTTGATATACTTATGCCTTTGATATATTGGTCACAAATCAGTTTGTTCTTCTTGACATAAGACTCACAAGACCGTTACTTGTTCTGATATGTATACTTAACTTTGGTTTCGTTCTATTGGTACATGTATATTGGTCACATATCAGTTCCGTCCCACGGACAGTTTCAATGGAGTCACAACAGTTGTATACATAAAGATAAGGTACAAGATGGAATGTCCGAGAGCTCGAAAAAAATAGTGTCCCATGAGAAAAAACTCGAGGGTAACTCCAAACTTATTCTGACCTGTGTTTTGTTTATAGATAGTAAAGTGATACCAGAGGGTTACTCCAAACTTATTCTGACCTGTGTTTTGTTTATAGATAGTAAAGTGATACCAGAGGGTTACTCCAAACTTATTCTGACCTGTGTTTTGTTTATAGATAGTAAAGATATACTAGAGGGTTACTCCAAACTTATTCCGACCAGTGTTTTGTTTATAGATAGTAAAGAGATACTCTAGGGTAACTCCAAACTTATTCTGACCTGTGTTTTGTTTATAGATAGTAAAGAGATACTAGAGGATAACTCCAACCTTATTCTGACCTGTGTTTTGTTTATAGATAGTAAAGAGATAATCTATGGTAACTCCAAACTTATTCTGACCTATGTTTTGTTTATAGATAGTAAAGCGATACTAGAGGGTAGCTCCAAACTTATTCTGACCAGTGTTTTGTTTATAGAAAGTAAAGAGATACTAGAGGATAACTCCAAAATTATCCTGACCAGTGTTTTGTTTATAGATAGTAAAGTGATACCAGAGGGTTACTCCAAACTTATTCTGACCTGTGTTTTGTTCATAGATAGTAAAGATATACTAGAGGGTTACTCCAAACTTATTCCGACCAGTGTTTTGTTTATAGATAGTAAAGAGATAATCTATGGTAACTCCAAACTTATTCTGACCTATGTTTTGTTTATAGATAGTAAAGCGATACTAGAGGGGAACTCCAAACTTATTCTGACCAGTGTTTTGTTTATAGAGAGTAAAGCGATACTCTATGGTAACTCCAAAACTATTCTGACCTGTGTTTTGTTTATAGAAAGTAAAGAGATACTAGAGGATAACTCCAAAATTATCCTGACCAGTGTTTTGTTTATAGATAGTAAAGCGGTACTCTATGGTAACTCCAAACTTATTCTGACCAGTGTTTTGTTTATAGATAGTAAAGAGATACTAGAGGATAACTCCAACCTTATTCTGACCTGTGTTTTGTTTATAGATAGTACAGCGATACTCTATGGTAACTCCAAACCTATTCTGACCTGTGTTTTGTTTATAGAAAGTAAAGAGATACTAGAGGATAACTCCAACCTTATTCTGACCTGTGTTTTGTTTATAGATAGTAAAGATATACTAGAGGGTTACTCCAAACTTATTCCGACCAGTGTTTTGTTTATAGATAGTAAAGTGATACCAGAGGGTTACTCCAAACTTATTCTGACCTGTGTTTTGTTTATAGATAGTAAAGAGATACTAGAGGATAACTCCAAAATTATCCTGACCAGTGTTTTGTTTATAGATAGTAAAGTGATACTAGAGGATAACTCCAAACTTATTCTGACCAGGGTTTTGTTTATAGATAGTAAAGCGATACTAGAGGGTAGCTCCAAACTTATTCTGACCAGTGTTTTGTTTATAGAGAGTAAAGCGATACTCTATGGTAACTCCAAACTTATTCTGACCTATGTTTTGTTTATAGATAGTAAAGCGATACTAGAGGGGAACTCCAAACTTATTCTGACCAGTGTTTTCTTTATAGATAGTAAAGAGATACTAGAGGGGAACTCCAAACTTATTCTGACCAGTGTTTTGTTTATAGAGAGTAAAGCGATACTCTATGGTAACTCCAAAACTATTCTGACCTGTGTTTTGTTTATAGAAAGTAAAGAGATACTAGAGGATAACTCCAACCTTATTCTGACCTGTGTTTTGTTTATAGATAGTAAAGATATACTAGAGGGTTACTCCAAACTTATTCCGACCAGTGTTTTGTTTATAGATAGTAAAGTGATACCAGAGGGTTACTCCAAACTTATTCTGACCTGTGTTTTGTTCATAGATAGTAAAGATATACTAGAGGGTTACTCCAAACTTATTCCGACCAGTGTTTTGTTTATAGATAGTAAAGAGATACTAGAGGATAACTCCAAACTTATTCTGACCAGTGTTTTGTTTATAGAAAGTAAAGAGATACTAGAGGATAACTCCAAACTTATTCTGACCTGTGTTTTGTTTATAGATAGTAAAGAGATACTAGAGGGTAACTCCAAACTTATTCTGACCAGTGTTTTGTTTATAGAAAGTAAAGAGATACTAGAGGATAACTCCAAACTTATTCTGACCTTTGTTTTGTTTATAGATAGTAAAGAGATAATCTATGGTAACTCCAAACTTATTCTGACCAGTGTTTTGTTTATAGAAAGTAAAGAGATACTAGAGGATAACTCCAAACTTATTCTGACCAGTGTTTTGTTTATAGATAGTAAAGTGATACTAGAGGGTAACTCCAAACTTATTCTGACCAGTGTTTTCTTTATAGATAGTAAAGAGATACTAGAGGGTAACTCCAAACTTATTCTGACCTGTGTTTTGTTTACAGATAGTAAAGAGATACTAGAGGGTAACTCCAAACTTATTCTAGCCCTGATATGGCAGCTTGTCATCCGCTATCAAATCGGGTTATCAAACATTCAACACCGGAACTGGATGTTGGCATGGTTACAGGCAGTACTTCCGGAGTGCAGTATCACAAATTTTACTTCCGATTGGACCGACGGAAGCGCCCTTTTGTAAGTAGAAGCAGACACAAAATATCGCAAAATTTGTCAACATGTATAAAACGAAATATGGTACAATTTCACAGTTACAACATGCATACACGTAGTTGTCTTACAAAAATGTCAAAGTTTTAACAATGCATATAAACAAATATTTGATTTTATATTTTGGATAATTGATGAAATTTTTGGTTACTATCACATTAATCAGTCGATAGATTAATTGATTGCTATATTCGTGTTGTTGATAGAGGCCTGCTGGACTTTTGCGTGCCTGGGTTATACCCCACCTGGAAGTCATGTGACAAGTTGGACAGGTAAGGACGATTGTGAGGGAGGGGCAGCAGGGGACATGGCAGGAAAGGTGTGAGCCATTTAGGTGTGGAGAGGAAGAGAGAGAAGGCGGGTGGTGATGGGGAGAGTTCAGGTTGTCGTGTCGTGTCAAATACAATACGCTGACCAGTCGCCGAAAAGTCTTATGGACATTTAGCTCAATAACAGACTGTGTATGGATATGGGCGGAACCTGAAGTACAGTAGTGTATATACACTATGTACAAGCGTCCATTGGCATTGTAAACTTGACCACTGTGACAATAGCGGTATAGATAGATAATTAAATAGCGTGGAGTGGATGTTAGCCTGACTTATAATCTCGGTAGGAAATTGACAACAGTGCCCATCAAAAACCTGACCCCGCGGAATTCCTTTCATAAAGGACATGGGATGTCATTGGGCTGACTCCGTAGCGACGGCTGGAGATTCCCCGTGTCCGTCCTAGCGAGTAATGGTAGTATAAGGGTGATTAACTGGAAACCCTGCCCCGGGAATGTTGGTAGTGTGTACACGAGGAATGTACTCTGTATATATCGCCTAGGTTAGACATTCTAGTACGCCCGTCATATTTGAGGGACAAAAGCTACAATACATACAATTATTCATGTATGTACACTGCGCACCGATTATATACAAAGAGTGTTATGCCTGCAAATGAGACAACGTTAATTGGATATTCCACAGCTGAGGTTTAATTCGGACATTGCTGTGGAGTTGTGTTTACGATGTGGGTTTTGGGGTGACATAACACGTAGATTACACACCGTCGCTGTGTACGCTTAATGTCTTCATATTCTTATATATAAATTGATAATTACGAATTAGTTAATTTTCCGTTCAATTCTCATGAACTTTTTGAGTGATACAAGTAGCACTGTGTATCAAAGTTAATTATGGAAACTCATGGTTCTGATATCATCGTACAGTAGGCCCGGTGGCCAGATCAGTCGCTTGACAATTGAAACTTTAAATAGTTAAACTTTCGTTTCTACCCCGGGGTCCTGCCACCTGCTGTCTAATGATTCTACACAAAGAGAACACTAACGTATCTTCATTGACAGCTGGACACTGGTCTCAATATTATGATTGCGTCCATTTCTGTTTAAAGGTTACGAACGAAAAGAAATGTATTGTTACTACTATCGATATGGTATCTACAAAGACACCTGGTGGAGAGTTGTAGGTTTATAGGTATGACTAAATAATTGGTAAATTAAATCATACACAGTCATATTAAAACATAAGGTTACAGTATACTATGTTGTTTTATATACACTACTAAACTGAATCGGTATGATCCAATAGAGTACAATTTCGGGCGTAACAAAACAACTACGGCACGACGGCCAGCAGGATATGCTAAACAGCTACAGTAACAAGGTACATTATTCTGTTCGCATATTTTATTTCAGTATAGACATACACCGAGGCGACGAGGGGCAAAACACATCAGTCATTTCTTTCCGTGTTCAATTTAGGGCGATTACATTCCTTAACATTTTGACCTCCTACGCTGGAGAGTTCTGTGTCCGATATCTAGGAATGGTATTTCTAAAGGATGAGTAGTGTTTTTATTTCATCCATAACGGTAGAGATATGATACAAAATGGATCGGAAAAGGGATGGACCGACGAAAAAAGATAGCCGAAATGGGGTGAGGGACGGGGAACGAGAAGGGAGGAAAAGGGTGACGGAGATATCCGACAGGGGGAATAGAAGGAAGCAGTGGCGGATCCAGAGGGTTTTTTGGGCTTCAGGAAACCCCCCCACCCCGATAATTTTCTTTAAAAATCATGTGTTTCACCATTTTCCTCAATTTTTCCCCACATGGAAGGGAGAGGATTACAGTGCAGTTTATAAGAGGAAATATTGGAAGGAAAGGAGTAGAGAGTAAAATATAAATGAGAGAGAAATCCCCATATTACAAAATACAGACTGTTTTACAACATGGATTGTGTGACAAACATGGAGTGTTTGTATAATAAATGTCACAAAATAAAAACACGTGATGGTATGTCACACACAAACACGTGACCCAATATCACAGTGTTCAGACATAACATATCATGCAATACAGACACGTGACATCGTGTCATACGATACAGGCATGTGACCTCGTGTTACAAAAAACATGCAGGTGACCGAATGTTACACAATACATACATGTGACCCAATATCACAGTGTTCAGACATAACATGTCATGCAATACAGACACGTGACATCATGTCATACGATACAGGCATGTGACCTCGTGTTACAAAAAACATGCAGGTGACCGAATGTTACACAATACATACATGTGACCCAATATCACACAATACAGAAACGTGACCCGGTGTTTCACAATACAGACACGTGACCCTATATCACACAATACAGAAACGTGACCCGGTTTTTCATAATACAGACACGTGACCCAATATCACACAAAACAAACACGTGAACCAGTGTTTCATAATACAGACACGTGACCCTATATCACACAATACAGAAACGTGACCCGGTTTTTCACAATACAGACACGTGACCCAATATCACACAATACAGAAACGTGACCCGGTTTTTCATAATACAGACACGTGACCCAATATCACACAAAACAAACACGTGAACCAGTGTTTCAAAATACAGACACACTTTTCAATTTCCACACTTTGCGGACAAGTGGCCCAGTATTCCAAAATTAAGACGCATAACCGCTGACATATATCTAAATACAGACATATGATCCAAAATCCAATAATTCTGACACACATTACATCCATTCTTGGGTTATATTCTGAAAACAATGATGTCCTAAATATTTCAGGGAAAACAACTGCAGAAAGGCAATGAAGCTAGCCAGACAACAGTTCGGAATACCTTTAATTCTGCGTTACAACATGGATTGTGAGACAAACATAGAGTGTTTGTGTAATAAATGTCACAAAATAAAAACACGTGATCGTATGTCACACACAAACACGTGACCCAATATCACAGTGTTCAGACATAACATGTCATGTAATAGAGACACGTGACATCATGTCATACGATACAGGCATGTGACCTCGTGTTACAAAAAACATAGACGTGACCGAATGTTACACAATACAGACATGTGACCCGATATCACACAATGCAAACACGTGACCTAGTGTTTCACAATACAGACACGTGACCCTTTATCACACAATACAGAAACGTGACCCGGTGTTTCACAATACAGACACGTGACCCAATATCACACTAAACTAACACATGAACCAGTGTTTCACAATACAGACACGTGACCCAATATCACACAAAACAAACACGTGAACCAGTGTTTCACAATACAGACACACTTTTCAATTTCCACACTTTGCGGACAAGTGGCCCAGTATTCCACAATTAAGACGCATAACCGCTGACATATATCTAAATACAGACATATGATCCAAAATCCAATAATACTGACACACATTACATCCATTCTTGGGTAATATTCTGAAAACAATGATGTCCTAAATATTCCAGGGAAAACAACTGCAGAAAGGCAATGAAGCTAGCCAGACAACAGTTCGGAATACCTTTAATCCTGCGTCCGGAATATATGGCGAGTCCAGAGCTTGATGAGATGTCGGCCATAACGTATCTGTCTTACTTCATGAAGGTCGGGGCTCCGGGATACAATGCCTGTTTGCAGCGACTGCAGCCGTTAGTGCGCAACACAACCGTCTTTAATTTTACCGTAAGTAAATAATATGAAAAGGCAAAGCCTTAAAAGAGCGTAGCTTTTGTTGATCTCTGATATTTACTGATTAAGAATACAACTTTCAGAATGAGATAAGATAAACTTTATTTAAAGTCGGCTAGTCGAGGAATAACAATAAAACATAAGCTCTAATGAGATTAAGACCGACATAACAATAGGGAAACCGGGGCAAGTTCGTCCCTTTTTTATTGTTTCTTTATTAAAGTCCGTTCTAGGAAGTATGGCAGAACGTCCGTTTTTGAACATTATTCAACCATCCTGTCGGAGGATTGGATGGCCGAACGAGCCCCGTCATGGGGTTAGTTCGGGAAGGCATTCGGGTAAGTTCGGGCCCCATCGGAATCAGCTTAAATATGACGTCATAAAGCATGCAACGCCAGATTTTACCGCCAATTTTACGACTTTTTATGTGTTACATGGGCCGAAATTGCCACGGTATCATTGGCGGAAACTCTCCGGGCCCAAATTGATACTTCAATAAATTCTTATCGTACAGCAATATGGTAGTGCGTGATTCTACTTCTACTTCTAAATGGTACTGACCAACTTCAACAATTTGAAGATAAAATGTCAGACGAGGAGTGAAACATGGATACGAGATGGTCTAATTTGCGTTCGAAAGGTGACGGTAGAGGGCTGATTTGAATAATTCCGTTGTGTGGCTCGAAATAATGTCAGGTGGGAGTTTGTTCCACTCGGGTATAGTTCGAGGGAAGAATGATGCCTTTCTGATCTGGGTTTTTGACTGGGGAATTTGATACGAAAACTGGTGGTTTGTTCGGGATTTTCTAACTGTAGGGATTAATCTGTCTGATTTTACGATAGCGACTTTCTGGTTTACAATGTTATGAAGCATGGTCAGACGAGCATCTCTACGTCTATCTGCTAGAGGGCGCAGCTTTAGGTGGTCCAACATTTCTGACACACTGGACGTACGATGGTTGTACCTGTGCTTATTGAGCACATAGCGCGCTGCCCTTCGCTGGACCATTTCCAACTTGTCAATATTTGTTTGGGTGTGAGGGTCCCATACTGTACAGGCATACTCAAGTGATGGTCGAACTAATGATTTGTATGCCTGTACTTTGGCTGATGTTGAGCCAATTTTAAGATTTCGTCTTAAAAAGCCTAGCGTAGAATTTGCTTTTGGGCAGATAGTATTTATATGTGAATCCCATTTAAGGTCAGATGATAGTGTTACACCCAGATACTTGTCCTGTCTAAGATGTTCCAGTATGTGTCCATGTAAAGTATAATTATGGACTATTGGAGTTTTGTTTTTAGTCACCGACAACACATTGCATTTGTTTGGGTGGAAGATCATTTTCCATGTATTTTCCCAGAGCGCCAGTTTGTCAAGATATTTTTGAAGTGTTTCAGCATCACTGTTTGACTTGATGACTAGATATGCAATAGTGTCGTCTGCAAATAAACGGATTGTAGCATTTAGACCCACAGGGATATCGTTTATAAAGTAAAGAAATAAACTGGGTCCCAAAACTGACCCCTGGGGTACCCCGGAATGGACATCGACAAAATCAGACTTCTCCCCTTCAACTACTACTGTCTGAGTTCTACCGGTCAGGAAACTTTCGATCCAGTTTTCGACATTTCCACGTATACCATAATGTTTTAGTTTATGGTTTAGGAGAGAATGACTGACCTTGTCGAAAGCCTTAGCAAAGTCCATTATGACGATATCTGTTTGGCGTCCCTCATCAAGATTCTTTGAGATGTCATCCACAAATTCAAGAAGTTGGGTTTCGCATGATCGCGATTTGCGAAAACCATGTTGGAACGGATACAATATGTTATGGGTATCGGCATGAGTCATGATAGTTGAGACCACAATGTGTTCCATACTTTTGCTACAGATACAGGTCAGAGATATGGGCCTGTAGTTTTCTGGGTGAAATTTTGGACCCTTTTTATAAGCAGGTGATATATTTGCAGATTTCCAGTCTGAAGGCACTATGCCTGTTTCCAGAGACTGATTAAATATTAGGGTTAATATCGGGGCTATTTCTGTTGCAAGCTCTTTTAGTACTCTGGGTTTGATGTCATCAGGGCCCGAGGCCCTGTATGGATTTAGGCCTTGGAGCAGTTTTAAGACACCCTTTTCATGTATAGAAATTTCAGGCATGGCAGGGTGTTTATCGTGAGTAGGCATGTTGCATCTAGTGCGAAACTGCTGGTCGGTAAAGTTTTCAGGAGGAGTAAAAACAGATTGAAATTGTGCGTTTAGCACCTGGGCCTTGGTGGTAGGGTCATAAACAAGTTTACCGTCCTTTTTCAGAGGAGCTTTGCCACTATGGTCTGATCTTTTGGATTTTAAATATGACCAAAACCGTTTTTTGCAGGAAAATTTGTTTTCGTTGTGTTTTCTGGGGTGATGATATTATCAATATGGCTCCAGTAAGATGTTCGGAGTTTTCTCTGTATATGATGTTTCAGGTTTTTATACTTATTTTTTATTTCAGTGTCTCCTGATTTTTTTGATCGTTTGTACAATCTATTTCTTCTCCTGATAAGTTTCTTTATGTCAGGGGTAACCCAAGGTAGGCTGGGTTTTGTCTTAACTATCTTGTGGGGGATATGTTCTTTTATGAGTTTAGACAATTCAATTTTGAAATACTCCCATATTTTGTTTACGTCCCACTCGCTATTTTCTGTCATACAGTTGTACACGTTGATAAGCTCAGCTTTAATTGAATTCCAGTTTGAGTTTTTATATACTGGGATGGATCTTGGTTTTTGAGAATATTTTTTGTGGGTTAAGGTTCAACTCTGCATAGACTATGTCGTGGTCAGAGAGACCAGGGATAATTTCTGTTCGAATTATTTGGTTTGGGAAATTTGTAATGAGGAGATCAAGGATATTTTCATTTCTGGTGGGTTGATCGATTACCTGGGTGAGTGCCGTGTCTTCCAGTAAGTTGGCAAAATCATAGTGTATTTTCACATGATTTGTTTTGGGTTTGAGGACTTTATTTTTCCAGTCCCAGCCCGGGAGATTGAAGCCGACACCTATAATGAGGGCTGCATTATTAATTTTGGTGGCTTCTTTAAAGGAATAGCTAAACAATCTCATACTGTTTTCGTCAGATGTTTTGGGATGATAGAAGGAGCAGATATAGAGTGTTTTACTCCCGATTACATTCACTTTGGCCCATATAGATTCACTGGCCTTGTTTGGTGTCAGATCATGTACTTCTTCGCTGATGAGGTGGTCTTTTATAGCGATCAGTACACCGACACCATCTTTATCAGTGTCTGACTTTTTTCTGTCATTTCGGTAGATCTTATAGCCCGAAGGGAATATTTCGGCTGATGTTATGCTCGGGTTAAGCCAGGTTTCAGTCCCAATCACTATATCAGGCGCAGTGCTATCCAAGACATTTTCAAGAAGATGTTATTTATTTCGAATCGACTGGAAGTTGATGTTAACAATTCGCAGTGGTTTTTGTTTATGTCTTTTGTGTGGACCTGTGTTCTTTCTAACAGGAGTCGAAGAATGGATTGGTTTGTGTTGGAGTACACAATTACTGATGTTGGTATCTGTACCCAAATCACCAAGAAGAGACAGGGTGTCATAGGGGTTTGATGTATTTATCCCATTTAGGTCGAACAAAATTTGGCTGTAATTTCGGTGATTACAAACAATACAATGTCAGCTTACATCGCTAACATTCAGATCTTCAAATGTTTCTGTGTGTACGTTTTGACAGTTTATGTGGTACCACTGATTTCATGTCTCGCACATGATACCCCTATGGTTCCAGTTAATAGTACTGTCACACGTACCACACATATACTTGGTACTGTTGTTTTTTGGGCCAGGATTGATTTCGACGTCATTTGAGTCTAGTATGACTAAGGCTAATAAGAAATACAAGGCTCTCCCTGACTTTAATCTTGGTATAGATTTCATAGGCTTAAACAATTTGTACAGCATATGGTCATAGCCAGGGTCATTTGATTTTTTGTCAGAGATGGTAAAGTCTGTAAATAGGTACAGGGGATGATGACACTCATGATTTACTTTCGTTTCTATATGAAGGTAACACTTTGATGTTATTTCATGAGGCACAACACTATTCCAATCAATGGTTTTGGTCAAGCACTTGTTTTCTAAGTGCCAGTCTGGCTTGGCTTTCATGTATTATCGTTTGAAGCTGTCAGTGTGTTACACGTTTGACTGTAAAAAAGTAGCCATTCCGTTTCAAAAAGTTTGCATAACTAGAAGCGAGATCAGGATTTTCTTTCTACCCTCTCAAAAGTAATTTTCTCCTGTTAAGGGATTTTACATTAGAGTTTTCCTCGCCATTTTTTCGTCGTTGAATTCCCAGCCAACTAAACTGCTAAGAACTTTAAGTTGTAAATATTAGCTCAAAAACAAAAATATCAGGGATGGCCGAACTTGCCCCGGTCTCCCGTATGTAATTTATATCATTGATGATTGGTAAAAATGTATTCACAATATAATTGTTGCATCAATGACGCCATTTTCTTCCAGTCAAAGCTAAAGGAGATATTTGTTCTTGTGCGTAACGTATGTGATGGGTCGGGTGGCGCAGTGGATAGCGCGCTCGCCTTCACCAAGATGGCCGAATTCAATATCGGTCACCTGCCCGACCACGCGGGTTTTCTCCGGATACTCCAGCTCCCTCCCATATCAAGAATAAAACCCTCTGCGTGCTTCCGTCAGGGTACAACGAGAATGATTGAGATAAAAGGGGGTGGGGGGGGGGGGGAAACTGTTATGTAATTACTATAGAAAAAGTGCATATTACATATTTGACGATTAGTCTAAGTAAATGTTCAGAGATGTTAGTTAAAAAATATGAAATTAAAAAAGAAAACATTGTAATACTTTGACGTAACTGAAATCGTCTTGATATGGATATGTAGTCTCATTTACTGTTCCATCCTGAAACACCGGATTGAATTTCAAATTTTGTAACTGTCACCGAGGTCTGACAGGTAATGATGCAAAATAAAATTAGTTTCTGTCTGTAACTAGTTATAAATCGGCACGCGTTGTGAAAAAGTAATACGTTGCTGAAAAAGGGTGTTGAACTTGGGTTGGTTATATGGAAAATTATTGTTAATTTCGTCATAAATGCATTTTCCATTGGTTCTTTTATGAGTGGTGATGCATAAATAATGGAAAGACTATCAGATTTTCAAAAATGTCAATATTTCGTTCATATTCTCAACAAATGGAAATCAAAAGGGGATGAAATTTTTAATGATCTCGCGGTAGAAATATCAACAGAACCGGGTTGATGACAAAAAAATCTTCAGAAAATATCCGCATTTTTACTTATTGTGCATGTGGAAAAAACTGAAATAAAAAAAGTCTTGAAGCACCGACAAAGAGATAAATGCAACAGACATCAGTTCCAGAATTTTCCGGTTATTTTTCATCCTTCCGGAAATAACCGTTGTAGGCCGATGGATTGTGACGTGCTTGTGACGTCATAGTATGATAATCTCTGAACGAAGTTTCATGCCTGTTAGTATCACATTTTATATGCTAAATTTTTTACAATCAGAATGTATATTATTTTTTATCTAAATAAACAAGTAATAAAACATGGGTATTGTTTTCACTATATGAAGATGTTCATGTATTGGTTGAAACAAAATTGTCTTTCCTTCAAGGATACACTTACTGTTTCCCCACTGGACGTCTACTTCCGGACGAAAAATAATAAAGGCAATGTGTAGAAAGAGGAAGCAACTCTGTATTTACCATTAAAGCTCTTCGCTTGGGCGCCTTTGGCGCCCGAGAGCTACGCTCTTATCAACGTTAAATAATCGTATTCAAATAATGAGCCCTGACATTAATGGGAAATTAAATATATATAGAACATATCTAGCGATTATGATTTCATTATATCAACACAGTGAGTTGATAGGCAAGTATATGCATCCTAAAACACAATGAGTTAATTGGCAAGTATATGTATCATAAAACACAGTGAGTTGATAGGCAAGTATATGTATCATAAAACACAGTGAGTTAATTGGCAAGTATATGTATCATAAAACACAGTGAGTTGATTGGCAAGTATATGTATCCTAAAACACAGTGAGTTGATTGGCAAGTATATGTATC